>NC_085034.1:2793041-3093041 GCF_963692335.1 Osmerus eperlanus | reverse complement strand
TGACACTTTTCAGGAATTCTTTCGGACATGTTTCAGTGTTCGTTCTCCTTAGTTTTATCTTGGCTGATGTCATGGTTAAGACATAAGATAACGAGGACTCTCCTGGTTCACATGAACCAGATAAAACACGACCACACCCTGTGTATTCAGACAGCGTTACACTGGCCGATTATTAACCACCTCCTCTCCTCCTCCCTCCCCCTCTTCCCCCTCTTCCCCCTCTTCCCCCTCTTCCCCCTCTTCCCCCTCTTCCCCCTCTTCCCCCTCTTCCCCCTCTTCCCCCTCTTCCCCCTCTTCCCCCTCTTCCCCCTCTTCCCCCGCCCCAGGCGTTGACCACGCCCAGATGACCTACGAGGGCGTGCACTGGCACGCCACAGACCAGTGCTTCAGCTGTGCCCAGTGTAAGAGCTCCCTGCTGGGCTGCCCCTTCCTGCCCAAGCAGGGCCGCATCTACTGCTCCAAGGCCTGCAGCCTGGGTCCGGACTCCCACCAGTCGGACTCCTCCGACTCCGCCTTCCAGTCCGCCCGCTCCCGCGAGTCCCGCCGCAGCGTGAGAGTGGGCAAGAGCAGCCGTCCGGCGGACCACTGGCGCCAGTCACAGCTGTTGAACCAGACCCCCGCGTCCGAGTCGCACTACCAGACCCCCCGCAGCGCGGGCGCAGGCCCGGGCAGGGAGGCCGACGGAGAGGGAGAGATGGACATTGTGGGCAGGAGGCTGGGCCACCTGGAACTGCAGGAGGAGCAGTTCTGGAGGGAGGGGGAGGAGCAGGAGGAGGCGGGGGAGGAGCCAGACAAGTGGGCGGAGCATGAGGACTACCTGACCCAGCTGCTGCTGAAGTTTGGCGACCGTGGGCTCATCCAGCAGCCCAGCGAGCCCAAGAGCAGCCTGGGAGCCAACCCCAGAGCCAGGTCCAGCTCTGCCTCCACCAGCAGACCCTCCGCTCTGGAGCCCTGGCTGAAGCCTAAGAGCACCTTCACCACAATCTCCAACCCCAACACCCCCACTCACACCCAGAGCCACGGCCTGGGGCCGGGGCTGGCTGGGAAGAACCTGCCCGAGATGTTCTGGGCCCAGTCTCAGGACGGGCTGGGGGACTCGGCCTATGGGAGTCATCCCGGCCCGGCCAGCGCCAGGAGGATCCAGGAAGTGGACCAGGAGCGGGAAGGAGGTTCTGCTGCTAAGCCTGGGTTCTGGCTGGAGCAGAGGGAGTGGTACCAGGACTCTCTGGAGTGTCTCACAGATGAGCTAGGAAAGGCTGAGCAGAGTGTCAGGGACTCGATGGACTCTCTGGCACTCTCCAACATCACTGGTAAGACTGAAGCACACACAGCACAACTTAGCTAAGTCATAGACATGGACAGAACCACTGCAGTTGTGTTTTTGTTCACAACTCTTCCTCCCTCTCCTTCTCTCCCTTCCCTTCCCTCCCTCCCTCCCTCTCAGGAGCGTCAGTGGAAGGGGTCATCAAGGAGCGGAAGCTCCTCCTCTCCCTGCAGGAGGCCCCGACTCCTCCCGACGACTGTGACGAGATGAGCGTCATGGGAACCCTCAACTCCTCCCTGCGCCATCACGGCGACTCCTCCCTCAGGAGCCTGACCTCCGACCTGTACCTGCGCCAGGGAGAGGCCCAGGGGGAGGAGCAGGGGCGACGAGGGGCTCAGGAAGTCTCTGTCCCCAGTGTTCCTGTGATGAGGCGGAGCACGTCCCAGTCCCAGGCCCGCCCCCCTCAGATGGTCAAGTTCACCGCGGATACGGTAGATAACGGTCGCTACGGCGACGTCCAGGTGCGCCAGCCGCCCATGAGCGAGAGGGCGAGGAGGCGTGTCTACCACCCGGAGGAGCAGGGCCCTGGTCCCAGCCCCCAGCGCGCCCGGCAGCATCACGGACGCCATCGCAGCCGCAAGACACGCTCCCACAACGCCCTGGACCTGATGCCCAGGCAGCGTGCTCAGTCCCTGCACTGCCCCGGCCAACACCCCCGCCCACCCCTCACGCTGCCCTACCCCCACGCCACCTCCGACTACTCCCTCCAGACCTCCATCCAGCGCTCCCATTTCGATGGCGAGGAGGAGGACTGGTGCTCCACCTGTTCGTCCTCTTCCTCTGACTCCGAGGAGGAAGGTTACTTCCTGGGCCAGCCCATCCCTCAGCCCCGCCCGTCCGGACGCTACCAGTACCAGGCAGAGGACCAGCCCACCAGGGTCATGGCCCTGGGCTCCAGGACTAGCTCCGAGCGGAGGAGCCAGAGGGGCAAGAACTGCATCATCTCATAATGGAGACGACACTCTGGAACTACGGAACTGTCTGCAATTCCTCCTGCCTCCTTCTAGCACTAATGACTGAATAGGTTATGATCTGTTCCTTTAGGCAAGCATTTTACTCTGTCATGGACCAAGAACTAATGGACACTTTTGAGTGTTGGACACTATTCAAGTCAACATTTCTTGTCTCTAATTATTCTAGTAGTTCAAACATTTTGACAACAAAAGCATGTTTTATATCGCAAATTGTATAAACTATTGAAAGTTTCCCAGCAATACCGTTGTGTGCATTACATGGCAATACATCTCTGATAAGGAAAGATTCTGTAGTAACTTGAGACTAACCAAAATAATTATTTAATAGCACATATTAATAATGTAAATATTAAGTTGAGATTGTGACTGATATTTTTTTTATATACTTTGGTTTTAGATGAGTCTTATGTTTCTGATTTGTGTTTGGGCATCACTAATGTGACCATTTACTTCCACACACTTTGCAGAAGGTTTATACCAAACCAAATGGTGCCACTGAAGCCATCTGCTTCAAATCAAAGTGCCACAACTTCATGTTAGCCCAACATCTACCCTGGGCTACCACAGTACACAACCATGACGACTGACATGGACAGAACACATCAGTTCAGTCTTGGACCACACTTTGTTCTTCCCTGTAATAAAAACATGCAATGTTTTAATAAACACTCCAGATCTTTAAGGCTGTGTTACATTCTCAGGGTTCCTGCAGGTAAATTTAAGACCTTTTTACATTTACATTTAGTCATTTATCAGACGCTCTTATCCAGAGCGTTTTTAAGATATTTTAAGACCATAAAGATGAAATGTTATCGAATCGTGACCCCAAGAATCGAATCGTGAGGTACCAAAAGATTTCCACCCCTAATAGACGGTAGGCTGTAAATTTCTGTTTAATATTTAACCGTGTTGTAGAGATAAATAAGTCTATTCAAGAAAAGTCTATTTATCGTCACTGTATTTTGTGAACGAGTTTTTAGAAATCCTTAAGCAAACTTTCACTTGTTTTTTAAGTATGATTAGAAGGCAGAGTATTCTGTTTTAAAACTTGGCATAAGCAGAAACAAAACGTACGTTGTCATTTAGTAGTGTCATAAGGTAAAATACACCGTCTTGTAGAAAGTAACTTTGCAGGAAACCTCTGTGGCTCAGTGGGTAAGCATGATTTGAACACAAGACCCCTCACATGGTAGCCCACATCCTTAACCACTGAGATTTCAGGGGTCATAACAATATTCACTCAACATTTAAATGACATGAAACTATGTAGTTGTAATAACCTGCAGAGTTGGGGTGTCAGAAAACCAGAAGAAAGCAGGGCTCCCTGTTAGCTCACTGGGTTAGTGTGCATGCTCTTTCAGACATGCTGGGGCAGTACCGCAACAGCCTGGGTTCAAATCCCAATTTTAAATTGTTTATTTTAACTTAAAAATGACATTGTGGTCATGTGAGATGTGGGACTTCACCTTCACATAGTTATATGATTCTGATCTCCACGATGTACCTGGGGTTTAAAGACTGGAGGCTGGACGAGTCAAGGATGTGCATTTCAAATTCCTGTTTTATTCATCTCTTTTTCAATGTCTTTTAAACAACATAATGCAACACAAACAATCAAATCCGTTGTCAGGAAAAACAGTCATAACCACCACCAAATCAGAGTGGTTGGTTAGAGCGTCCTAAATCCATACACAGCTGTCAAGACGGGTATTACAGGTACTGTTACATTACATGAGATTGCAAGGCCAAATTTATAACACACTATAAACATATATTTTGAAGCTAGAGGTCTTTATCAGATGACCTACAACAGCTCTCCTTAAACCCTGGAGTGAGAGCCACAAAGACTGGCTCAATGTGACCGTTTCTATGGAAACAGAAGAATAGAAGGTTTGTAAATTGTTTGCTGAGGGTGTTTGAACTCCTGTTCTGAGGCCGCTCAGGACATTGTACAACCAATACCCTCTGTTGGTAAAAAATAAAATAAGTTCAACACTGTTTCATCTCAAATGTACAGAGCTTAATGCCGAACATGAGAACATTGGTGGTCCACTTCTATCCATTGGATGGTGCTAGGTTTAATCTCCTGGTTAGATACCACCCGGCAGAGGTCATCGTGTCTCTCCGACACGCAGTATTCACTTCCTATCTGTAGGGCCGCAGTAAGTCGGCTCACATTTGGCCATCGTCTCTGTGAAATGGCCATGACTTTCCAAGCATCTCTCTCTCTCTCTCTAGAAGGTGTGCTGTGATTGGTCGGCCGCTCACACAGAGGGCTCCTGCAGTACCACCTGGTCCAGCTCGGACACAAAGTGTTTGAGGTCGTTGAAGCAGCGCTCGCGGAGCTCCACGATGTTCTCCATGAGAGGCATCTGCAGCTGAGACTCCAGAGAGGCGTCCTTATCAACGAGCATCTTCACAACCATGCTGAAGGTCTCACAGTCCTGCCTGAACACCTGCACACACACACACACACACGCTAATAACAAAATGTGTTTAGAAAAGAATAGTTACATAAGGCAGCATGCGAGAGCCAAGCTGCCCTGTCTGTCAGGAAGCAACAAGAAGCGTTGCTGCACAGGCCTGTCCTGGAACAGGAGCTCCTCGGCTGAGCTAGACGTCCCATACATCATCTGTCCTCCACAGCTAATGTGGGAGCGCTCCCTGTGTGTCTGGACATTCCAGAGGTCATGGGGTCAGCTAAACAGTCAGCTAGCCAGACTGATGTGAGAAGGAGAGGGCCAGAATAGCCATCCATCTAGCTCTGGGGGAAGCACTTATCGCAGCTCAGCACCACACAGTGAGGTGTGCTGGGAAAGTATTTCCTAAAGCGGGCTGAACTTCCTGTTTACTTCCCCCTTCTTTCCGTTGCCCCTCCCCTGTTTACCCAATCACAAACAATGGCAAGCTGTTGACCTCTGAGGGGAGGGGACCACGGAGGTTATGAGGGGGTGATTGATAGAGGATTTGTGTGTGTGTGTGTGTGAGGATGTTAGAAGCACACGGCTAGGTATAGTATGCAGTTGGAGATGAGATGGCTAGACCAGATAGAGGGCAAAGCTAAACATCTGGCATGTGCAGAGAGCACTTCAGAGATGGTATGGGGAGAGCAAACCAGAGTCAACTACCCTCTCTGTGTGTGTGTGTGTGTGTGTGCGTGTGCGTGTGTGTGTGTGAAAACACTGGGCGTGCGAGTGAGTGAGAGTCAAGAAAAGGTCTAAAACTGTTTGCAAGATGCACTGTCGACAGTTTAGCAACACTGGGCTCTGAGGCGCAGCTCCGTGTGAGGGCCCAGTGGGCCCCACGGCAGAGTTGTCTCAGGTTTAATGGGTCCAGTAAAGCAGCAGTAGGCCCAATGGTGCAGGCATGGCCTTCATTAGAGAACTGGGGGAGCCTGGAGCAGTGATCCTTAAACTGAGAGGGGGAGTGGCTATGGAGTAGGGCCAGGGGAACCAGAGAGCCAGAGCGTGTCTGTTGAAACGTTCCTCACCTTCTCGATCTCGTGAGCCTTGGCAGCGATGGCCTGAGCTCGTCTCTCCTTGAAGTCCTCCAAGATCTTGTGGCTTTCATCCAGAGCGCCCAGCCCCTCGTTACGGTCTCCGTCCAGCACATGTGCCTCTTCCTGGGGTTCAGACAAGACCGAAAGACGGACACACACACAGAGAACATGGGTCAGACAGAAGCAAAAAATAATAATCTTTCCCTAAGCTTACCGTGTTGCACAAATACAGACGACCATTCACAAAGAGAAATCACGGGAGACCAGATTGTTGAACCAAAGGTCGGGTCTTGTAGATGGACATCAAGGATCCGACCACATACCCATGATATAGATGGATAACCATGCAGTATAGCCTGTCTCAGTCCACTAGAGTCTGGGCTGATATCACACCACAGAGCCTGGAGCATCTACTGGGCTCAATGTGTCAGAGGGAGAAGCGGGACCAACATGGACCACTGCATCTAGACTCTTCTATTCTCCTGCATCTCCGTCTAAATCCACCTCCTCCATCTACGCTTCCAGATCATCTCCATCTTTCTCTCCCCGGCCCTAGTGGGCTAGGCCAGGAGAGGGGAGCCGGTCACGCATGACTGAATGTGCTCATGGATGGAGGAAATCAAGCACAGGCTTCAAATCTTATCACGTCCCCTCTCAGATGGCCACGAAAGAAGACAAAACGAGAGAAAATAGTTAGAGGGGTTGAGAGGCCAAGAGTGTCTTAAAATACAAACACGGCTCGTAAACCCATCCAATTATCCCCTGTTCCATTTCCCCTGAAGTCGTGTGTTTTGAGACGTGGAGGAGAGAGGGAGAGAGCAGGAGGAGAGAGCAGGAGGAGAGAGCGGGAGAGAGCGGGGCTCTTATAGGGTGATCTTGACCATGACTCACAAGAACAACATCGCTCTCGGTCCACGGGAGGAAACGGTGATGACTCAATATCTGTCTCCACCTCGTTAGACACAGAGCAGCCTCTTAGCCTTGGAGGAGCAAGACAGACTCCCACTTTCTGGACCGGGCCACAGACAGCGGAGGGGTGGAGGGGGACTCAGATTTGATCCAGGGACGTTAGCCTGCCTTGGGGATCTGGTGGATTTACAGCCCAAGATGTGAAGCTGTTGGGGCACCGTCTAATGAAGCTCAGATCATCTTCCCTACTGATGACGGCTTGTGTGACCCAAAACATCATGATCCGGAGATAGTATATAAAGTTAGAATAAAGAGTTGCATGCTTCATGCTATGGTTTCTCAGAAGAGGTTGCCGGTTTTTCTCCTGGCTTTACAGCCCGAGACCTCACACACCCTTTCAGACCAGGATCCTGCCCATGTGACCTGTGTGTGTGTCCTGTAGACAGAGCGCCCTACCGCACTTGTTGGAACGTAGAACGAGCCCTTTCATCTCGACCCTGTGACCGTGCCTGTCTGAGCTGACCAGATCTAACACTGGGGTGTGTGTGCGTGTAGCGCGTGCGTGTGTGTAAGAAGAGGCCAGGGTCTCTAAAAGCATCTTTCATCACAGCAGTCGACTGGAGGGCGTTTTTTTTTTACGACGCTCAGTAGAAAGCACACACATTGGGGACCTGAGTGAGTGTTCCTGCTGTGTGGGAGGGTTCTCTGATCTCTGGGCTACTGAACACAGGGTCGTGTTCGGGGGGCAAATATTTACGAACAAACCCAGCAGCAGACACTTTGATGAAGTTGGGATTGCACTGACGTTGCGGAAGCATCTGGAAGTGTTTAACAGATGCTTCAACGTTGTCTTGGCGAAGAGGCCTTTGTTTTGTGTGTGTCTTCATACATGCGTGTGTGTGTGTGTGTGTGTGGAGGGTCAGACAGTGCTCACCTTGGAGGTGGACGCTGTGCTCTGAGGTGAACCATCTCTGGACACACTGACAGAAAGGCCTGCTGGTCTGTCTTTGTCTGCAGGAGAGAAGAGAGACAGACAGGGGGTGGAGAGATGAGGGAGAGGAGAGAGACAGACAGGGGGTGGAGAGATGAGGGAGAGAGGAGGGAGAGGAGAGAGACATGGGGGGATAGAGAGAGGAGAGGTGAGGGAGACAAGAGAGACAGATGAGAGGACATGATTTGTCTGCTTCTACACACCAGGTAGGCAGTCTGATGACTAACTCTACCAGCTGTTCTGGTCACCTCACATAACTACTCAACTCACAGGTACTCTAATCTAGACAGTACTCACCAGCTACTCTAGACAGTACTCTACTCACCAGGTATTCTACTCTAGACAGTACTCTACTCACCAGGTATTCTAGTCTAGACAGTACTCTACTCACCAGGTATTCTACTCTAGACAGTACTCTACTCACCAGGTATTCTACTCTAAACAGTACTCTAATCTGAATATCAGTATCTGCATACTGAGGGGGACCAAGCAGACCCAGTCATGTCTTTTCCACAATACCATTTAGCAGACGCTCTTATCCAGAGCGACTTGGGAGTCAGGTGGCTGAGCGGTTAGGGAATCAGGCTATTAATCTGAAGGTTGCCAGTTAGATTCCCGGCCGTGCCAAATGACGTTGTGTCCTTGGGCAAGGCACTTCACCCTACTTGCCTCGGGGGAATGTCCCTGTACTTACTGTAAGTCGCTCTGGATAAGAGCGTCTGCTAAATGACTAAATGTAAATGTAATACCATCATGTATCCCACTACGGCTACGAGGGGGGCTAGATGACATGGCACTATTATGGGATGTTCGATATATTGTGGTAGGCATGGAGATTAGGCAAAAGACTGCTAGTTGTCCGTACGACACGTAAATGGCTTTGGAGGGGCAGGCTGGGGTAACACTTTATCTGCCGGTCCAGATTCTGAAGTAGCACCTCAACATTTCCCTGGCATTTAAGACACAGTGAGGTCAAAGGTCAGACATTGGACAAACAAATAGTGTGAGACCACTGGATGTCCCCTCCAGGGAGTGGTGGCTACACAGCACAACACAGAAAGCTCTACAGACTGGGTGGCCCTGCAGGTTCTGGTCTAGGACCAGCACCACCTTCCCAGCCCCTAGTCTGAACTAGCCAGATGGGAAATGCCGAGCTGGTCTTAGGTCAGCCGCTAGAGCCGGTCCAGCTGAGAGTACAGACCCAGGTAGTCATGTCCGGCCTGCGGGGGGTTCAGTGTCCCCCAGAGGAGATCTGCTCCTCCACCGTGTCCCTGGGGACAGTCCACACCTGAAACGCCAGTGACATCATCACACGGGGACGAAAGAGACATGGAGATAGGATAGGGGGGAGACTAGAGAGAGACTGATTTCGGAGGCTGAGGAGAATACAGAAGGGGTACATACTCTTTCCCTGCGGGGGGTAGGCCAGCCCCTTGGCCCTGTCTGGGGAGTACCCTCTGCTGCTGACCGAGGACCCGGAGCGACTGTGGGGGGAGGGGGGCACGTCTCTGCGCTGGGGGGAGCGCTCCCTCAGGGGGGGGAACTGACCCTTCCTCCTGTAGGGATCTCTCTCCTCGCTGGGCGGGGGGGGGAAGAACCACACCATGGGTTGCTAAGTGACATTCATGACGCTGTAACACCATCCACAAAGGCACTGTGGGTTGAGAGAGAGAGTGTGTGTGTGTACCTTCTGTCCAGGCTGAGGATGGCCTGCATCAGAGTGTCATCACCCCCCTCTGGCACCACGGCTGAAAGGGAGCGGGGGGCGGGGTACATCTGACCTCGCACGCTGGGCGGGGCTGCAGCGCGGCTGCTGCTGCTTCTGGAAGGAATCACACACGCACACACAAACACACAGAGTGAGGCATCAATAAAAAGGTACAGAACTTTACCTACCTACCCGTCTGGGGGAAAAGCAAAATTCAAGCTATTCAAAATGCTACTCAAGGCTTTTGCTTGACCAAATAAAGTCACAGGTTTTAATAGCGTGTTGGCATTCTCAGACAGTTATAACTGCTGTAGAACAAAGCTGTTTATCTGTGCTTCATCACTCTGAGCAGAACTGAACAGCCAACAACAGACTGACTAAGGACAGGCATACAGGACTGTGATCAGGTCTGGGGCTTGAGAATCAAGTCTCTGAAACTGTTGGACTGCCTTTATTATACAACTCAAGAGAAAGCACACTCCCCGGCTACAAGCAAATGTGTGTTTGTGAGTCTGAGGGGTTGTCCCAGGACAAGAGAGCATGCAGAGACCAGTCTAAGTGGGCCAGGGCTGACTGTGATTTATGGTGCTGTGTAAACAATCATCTCACACACACAGGAGTGGCACATAAAGTATAAACACGCTGCTGAAATGACTTGAAGGAGCTGCTCAGAACTAAATACATGGAGCAATGCTGCTCCCTAATGGTAATTATTGTCCTTACACCAGTGGGTCTCAATCCTGGTGCTCGAGGCCCCCTGCCCTACGTGTTCTAGATGTTTCCCTGCTCCGACACACCTGATTCAAATGGAGGGATCGTTTTCAGGCTTCTGCTGAGCTTGATAATGACCCACCAATGCAGCCTTACAGTCAGTACCTAAAGATGCCATCTGACATGACACCAACAAACATCCTTTGTGAATGCCTCAGTGTGTGAGTATGTACGATTGTGTGTGTGTGTGTGTGTGTATGTACGTGTGTGTGGGTGTGCAGGCCAGGAGTTAAAGTCAAAGCTACCTAAAGTCCATCTGGCGTGTTGTGTGTGGCTCCTCTCTGGGTCCTCTGTAGAGGTATGGGTCCTCCTGCAGTAACAGAAAAGATGAAACATCCACAGAGGTCAGAGGTCAGAATAGACTGAAGGACTGGGCATGGGTTCATCCCATGCTTGCCACTCCCAGATAACTGTATGGAGGGTAGGTACAAACAACCATGGCTGAGCTGAGACTAACCAGACCTCTCAGACTTATAAAGAGATGGGACACGACACATGGACCGAGTGCTGCTAGGAAAAAATACTTAAAACAGGGGGATTCTTATTTAAAAGCCTTTATTCCGAGTATTTCATATTCAAGTCTGGGGTACAACTTTCAACTTACTCTTCTAGCGGGAGGAACAGCCCTGCGCTCGTTCGGAAAATGCAGGCTATCGCCATGGTAGCCTCTCTGTTCCTCGCCATGGTAACTGCGTGGGGCGCCTCCATTGGGGTAGAAGCGGGCTGGGCTCTCGTACTCAAATGCCCGGCTATATTCCTCCTCTGGCCGACCTAAAGTCGACCTCCTCTCCGGTGCTCCAGGGCCACGAGGGTACGGCCCCTACCATCGAACACAGGGAACAGGTTAGGATTACATGCAGGCCTTTCACTTTAACGGAATGATTGTGTTTGAAACCGCATTACTCACCGCTCTGTCCTGTATGAAGCGTTCCTCATACACCTCGCGGATGTTCCGTTCCCTCCTATATGCCACTAAGAGGAACATTCAACAGAACAATCAGGCAGTTAGCCTCCACCAAGCTCTGATTTTATTTTTACAAATGTTTTGATTGTGTAGGATATGAGGCTGCTATAACGGATGCAGTTGAAATGCATGCATACACATTTGGTGTTGGATCTCTTGTTTCATTGAGATCCTGCCCATTACATTTTTTGAAGAGACACATAACATCTCGCTTCCTATTGATGTTCTAACTCGCTCTACGCGAATATAAAACCTTGATCAGGTTCGCAAAAGTGTGTTACTTACTTGTTAGTTCAAGAGTTTGAGGAATTGTTGTTGATGATTACCTAATCCAAATCTTCAAAAAGAACTGTGGAGAAGATGGAGGATTACGTGTATGCAGATTATACAGCAGCAGCTAATGGTGCTAATTGTAAGCAGCTAATAGTGTCAGACAATTAATCATATCGCTTCTGCACAGTCCAGCAACTGATGGAGCATGATTGGCAACCCGGTAGAAAGCAAGCGCTGGGAGACTTTTAAAGAAATTTTAACATGCAACATACAACTGAAAAAATACTAGTGATATGCTGGATATCATAACTTTAGCAAACAGCGACGTAACTAACCAGGATAGCTTTGTATATGTAATGTGCACGTAATTTGACTCACCAAGTAGCAATAATATGCTAACTTTAAGATAGCTAGCTAGCTAGCTATCCCTCACTGAAACGTTGTACACTGCTGCACAGCCGTCCATGCTTTGTTCTCACAATTACGTTAAACAGACTTAAGAAAACTATATTTATCACACACTGATACCTAATAACAATATGAATATCACATGGCAAGTCCAAGTAAATTATGTTATAAATAAAGATTTACGATCGTAAAAGTATGACCGAATCTTCTGATCATTGCCATTTAGTCACCTTTTCCGGTTGTTGCAGTTTGTCATTGGTCAGATCACTGTTCTAACCGTTGTGCGTCATTTTACTGCGCCTATTTACTATCTTGTTTAGGTGTCCCATTTTTGCACGATTTTAAACGTTATTGAGGGATGGCTTTGCAGCAAATAGCGAATATTTAGCCCGAAGACCGATACTTCGCCAATACATGTTCGGTAGGTACTGTAAGATTAAACAGAATATCTACCATTTAGCGAGCTAGTTATTTAGCTTGCTAGCTGTGTCACTATTTGACTGTTGAAGCCATCTAGCTATAGCTGACCAACTAAACTACATTATGAGGACCATATTAGATTGTATTTTATAAATAATTCACTGTATTTTATAGAGTTGTACCCTTAGAGTCTCGTCAATATGAGTGGGGGTTTGGCACCAAGCAGAAGCACAGTCTATGTGTCAAACCTGCCTTTCTCTTTAACCAACAATGATTTACACAAGGTATGATATTCACACCCCACCCACTTGATAGTAAAACGATCTCCTGTTTGTCTGTGCATGTATGTCTGTGTGTGAGAGAGCTAGAGAAATCATTGTATACCTTAAGAATTGTATACCTTGATGATGGTTATTAAAGTGTTTCCTCATCACTTTACAGCTCTTCACAAAATATGGCAAAGTTGTAAAGTAAGTTCATTTTGGAGAGAGTGCATATGTCAAACAGACTTTACAATACAGTTTTATCGGTAATTGAACTGTGGTCAAATAAAGTTTGATTCTTTCAGAGTGACCGTAGTGAAAGATAAAGAAACACGCAGAAGTAAAGGAGTGGCGTTTGTTCTATTCCTGGATAAAGAGTCGGCACAGAACTGTTTTAGGTCACTAAACAACAAACAGGTATGTTATGTTTTCTAGAAATACGTCAACATGAACAGTGTAGTCCCTTTCATCCTGGATCCGCTGATGTGTTCCTGGCTGCTACTCAGCTCCCTCTCTCTGTCTCTACTCAGCTGTTCGGTCGCACGGTAAAAGCCAGTATCGCCGTCGACAACGGGCGTGCCACAGAGTTCATCAGGAGACGTAACTACGCAGACAAATCGAGATGCTACGAGTGCGGTGTAGGTTGCCGTCCGATAATCCTGTCTGATACCTGTCCTTCTCATCCGGTAGAATATTCGGTTTGAAGATGCTGAGTTGTATCTAACACAATATGGGTGTCAGATGTGTCAGATGGCTGAGCGGTTAGGGAATCGGGCTACCAATCAGAAGGTTGCTGGTTCGATTCCCGTCTGTGGAAAATGACGTTGTGTCCCTGGGCAAGGCACTTCACCCTACTTGCCTTGGGGTGAATGTCCCTGTACTTACTGTAAGTCGGTCTGGATAAGAGCGTCTGCCAAATGACTAAATGACAATATGACTGGGCTCGTGTTGTAGGATACGGGTCACCTGAGTTACGCTTGCCCCAAGAACATGCTTGGAGAACGAGATCCCCCGAAGAAGAAGGAAAAGAAGAAGAAGAAGAAAAAGGTTGAGGAGCCTGAGGAAGTGTACGTTGAATTTACATTCATACATATATACATATAGTATAGTAATAAAGTAGACAAGCCAGCAACGCTGATATGCACACACTGCTTCCCTGTGCATTTTGGACTGTTCTGTAATTTCATACTCCTCCCACCAGTGCAGGCAGTTATATATTTGCATATTTTGCTTTGTATCAGTCCAGAAGAGGAAAGTGAAGAGGAAGGTGAGGATCCAGCTCTGGACAGTCTGAGTCAGGCCATCGCTTTTCAGGTCAGTTCAAATGAGATCAATGTTGGAACACACAGCATAATCACATTGATGACCCATCACAGCTACTTCTAGTGTTCCATGCCCTGCTTCGCCCCCCCCCCCCCTGACTTCCTGTCCCCACATGGACTTCCTGTCCCCTCAGCAAGCTCGCATCGAGGAGGAGGAGTGTCGCAGGAAACGGACAGCCCTCGCTGCAGAGGACGCTGCTCAGGCGTCTACGTCGGACGACTCCAGGAAGCCTCGGATCAAGAAGAGCGCCTACTTCAGTGACGAGGAGGAACTGAGTGACTGAGAAGGTCTGGTCTGAGAGACTATGGCCAAAAGACAGTTGACAACACTGTAGATCTTTTTTTTACAAGAGGATAAAGTGGGGTTACATGGGAATGAGAGGTTAGAGTAAGTCCAGTGTAACAGTATGTTTTTGGTATATTTATACATTTGTCTACCTGACGTGGCAGATGACCAGTGGTAAGATGATTGGGGATGGAGTTTGACTCCATGGTTGTGGTCAGAGATTGACTCAGTATCTAACTCTCCACTAAAACTTAGTTGTAAATATCATTGATGTAACTGCTCCCTGTTATTGTTGTCCATGTTTGGAAATAAAACGTTTCAACAAAAGCTTATCTCCAAGATGATGAATAATAATATAATGGAGATCTCACTGAATGCTCTTTATTGTATTATGTCGACCAAATGGCTAAAAGCCGTTTGAATTAAATGAGAATCACTCATCGGTGTTCATCAGGAATGTTGGACCTGTTCACAGCGACAGGAAATGCTGTGAAATCTGATTGGAGGGAGTGGGTCACGTGATAATTCGCCAACCGGAGTTTCCACGACAGCTGAAGCCGTGCGGTTCGGGCGCATCGCTTTATCAACATATAAGGACTACGTCCTTATTTAAACATCCACAAACTAACTTTTGATAGCATGGGAGACAAGAGAAGTCCTACAAGGTAAGTAGCTGCTCACTATTTTTGTGACATTGATAGTAGGCAGTGGATATTAGCACACATTATTGAAACAGTCCAGGATCGGTGTGTGTGTGCTTGTGTCTGCGACGATGTGTGTGTGTGTGTGTGTGTCTGGAGGGGTAATGTGTGAGTGTCTCAGAGTATGTGTGTGAGAGTGAGGGATACAGTGTAGCAACCATGGCGGACTGTCTGTTTTATTACGGTGTCAGACCAGCTCGTGCCTTGTGAACCATATCCGTTTCGACGCTAAATGGAACGTTTCCAGATGTTTAACGGCGATTGAGAAGGCTGCAAACACACGCACTCACAGCACCGTCTGTCGGGATGTGCAAGTGATCTCTGTCCGTTTGTTTTGTTCGAAGGCCGAAGCGTCAACCGAAGCCCTCTTCAGACGAGGCATACTGGGATTGTAGTGTCTGTACGTACAAGAACACTGCCGAGGCTTTCAAATGCATGATGTGCGATGTCAGGAAAGGAACGTCAACACGGTAAGTAGTCTGAATCAGTTCTGTGTTGTCGATAGTAAATGTAACAAATACGTCTTTAAATACCAATTGCTTTTCGTAGTTGCAGCTTAAATATTACAAGTCATTTGCATTACTCAACACCGTACTTAATGTAAGTACCAAAGACTTAACACGATAACATCTCAGATAATGTTTGTTACTTACATTTCAAAACAGTGAGACGTCAGGATAATAGGCGGGCCTAGGGCAACGTTAATGGGGGAAATATTTTTTTTCTACCGACGGAGCAGCCCCTCTCGGTAGTTTATAGCCATTTAACCTATTTATTTATTACAGAATAATGCAGATTAGTACATTTATGGTATTTGTAAAGGCGTATTTAATGTTCACAATACATGCAAATATAATATGAACACAGTCTTAACTATCCAATTACATTTATCAGTCCTGGCAGATGATCACCACCCAGTCTTTGTCCAGGCTACAGCCCCAAACGGCGTCTTTAAGTAGCCAGCATATGGACCTCCTATCTCCCCCTTCTCAGATGCCAGAGAGTCTCATTGATAGAGCTGAGTTGTGGCTGTGTTAGATGGATGATCATCCGGTATGGTTAGAGGATATCCCTTCTGCTACCTCACCTAGCAAGCTAGTAGATCTCACCTCAGTAGACAGGAAGAGGCTGGTGACACCACAATATCTCCACGGGCTGGTGGGGGTGGGGTGGGAGGTGAGTGTGTAATCATGGCTGCCCTCCTGTCATCCATCTTGTGGTGTGATGTTTTGGTTGCAGAGAGGGGGGGAGGGGGGTCTGTCTCTGCTCTGCCCTGGGGCTTCTATTTGACATCAGGGCCTCTGACTCACACTCTGAAGAGATGACACTAGCCTTGTCTTCCTTTGACACAGTGTTCCATAAAGGCATTCCAGCTTGGAAGAACCGAGCTCCATGTCTGGTCTCTCTAGCGGAGCTTGAACGTTATCTCCCTCCTCCATGCTCCACCAATTATCCCAGTTTGAAAGAGACGTTTTTTAAATGAGGCAGTTAACTGTGCAGATGCAATTTGCCTCGTTCGTAGAGTGTGTGTGTGTGTGTGTGTGGAGGGATACTAGCTGAAAAGAGGGTGCCACACCAGCTGCCAGACAGACACCCAGAGCTCATTAGTATGCAACGGCTTAATCAGGGAGCTGTCATCAGAGACACAGCGATCTCATCAGGACATTAAAGCAGCCAGGGGGGTTCAGCACACGCACACACCTACACACACTGAGAGAGAGAGAGAGCGAGAGAGAGCTGTAAGGAGGTTATGCTTGTCCTTTGTACACTATAGGCAAATCTGTCCTGATTGCCCTACAGAAGGCCCTGGCACCGGAAAACAGCCTGAGTTGAAGCTACAGGGACATGACTGAATTTGACTTCCTGCCATCCTGACTACACACACACACAAACACACACACACACACATACAGTTATGGTGCTGTGGCTCATAGAAGACTCTGGTAATACGGCTGACAGACGAGATTATAGGATTCCTTTGTCTGCCATGTTAGTAGTATTAGTATCATGTCTGAGGACATTGAGTCAGAGCTGGTCTTGTATTTAGTGGGTCAGTCATAAGGTCCTTTTATCTTAGTCACATAACATTTACTCCTAAAGGAAGCCACAGTCACAGAACTCAGGAGGGCAGGGGGAATAAGTAAATGTGAGGAGGTGAGGGAGCAGAGAGGGAGGGAGAGGCAGCTGTGTAGGAGATTGCGTGCGGACAGCAGTTAAAGGATGAAGATGAATGTTTTATGAAGCTGAGCTTCAGCAACGCCAGAACAGCAGACTCACTGGAAGCACATTGTTCAGCCAGCGATCAAGCACACCAATCACAAGAGCCCATTCGGATTTTGACTCATTATGAGAGAGGGTGAGAGGACGAGGGAGAGAGGAGATGTTTATGTGCCCGTAGAGGCCACAGCACAAGATCACATCCTCACGGCTGTCTCTTTCATTTGACAACAGCTGACAAGTTATTGAGCTATCAGAGGGGTTTAAAACAAAACAAAGCCACTACACAAAGCCAAAAACATATTCCGCAGCCGAGTACTGGGAGCAAATTGTATTTGACCTTCCCCTGCGAGCACACAAACACGCACACAGCGCAGTACAATACACACACCCACACAGCACAACACCCACCCACACACATACACCACCTGCCCATTAATCTGAGTGCTCTGACTCATCAAGCCCAGGAGGAAAGCAGTAGCTTGTATCAGAGTATAACGTTTCCACCAGTTAGCCTACAATGTTTTTTGTTTGTGGAGGTGGGTTCGTGGGTGATCTGACTCAGGCTTTTTCCTTCACCTTTACAAATACACGCACACACACACACACACACACACACACATAGAGAAAAGCATCCTCATTCCTTCTCACTAGACCATGATGGTGTTAATGTTGGAGCCAGGGTGCGTGGTGTGTGTGTGAGAATGGGGGGGGCTTAGGAAGTGTTATAAACCACAGGAGAGTGAGAGCCATCTGTTACAAACTCACTGTCCCACACATGCACACAAACATTCACACACACATGCACACACACCTTGCCACACAGAGTAAAAGTGACATGTTCAAGCAGAGAGAGACATTAATCAAGTTGGATTCTTTCCCACATGCAGCACGCAGAACTTGCTGACAGGGAGCACATACACATACGCACACACCAGGTGTCTGATCTGTTGGGGCTCTGGGTACTTGGAACAGTGTGTTACTCATCTCACTGTTATCTCTTGGTAGTGTCATCTTCTAGGAAATACATAGACTGGGGACGGGAGTAGGAAATACATAAATGGAATGGAATATTGTATTCTTGTAAGAGACAGTTTTGCATAGCACCAGTCCAATAATGAACAAAACAAAGAAACGAGTTGGCCCATTGATCTTCCAGGACTGCAGGATGTGTCACAGACAGACAAATAGTTCAAAAGATAGAAAGATAAGAGACTGTGTTTTTCCTTAACCTCATCTTTGATTTCTAAGTGCGACTCCATTCATTTGTTCCAAAACTGTTGGCCTTGTTGACTATCGATCTGGATATCTCTTCACATATACACACACAAACATAGTTCAACAAGCAGCTGCGTTTAGAGTGTTACAGAGTGAGAGGGAGATTCAGTACAGACCCCCTGTGGTGTAATTGGACTCTAGGTCTATGTTGTGCTTCGATAACATCTCCAAGGTAACATCATAATCGCCCTGTAACTGGGTTATGTCAAGACAATCCTCTGAAATTCTCTTCTGAATTGCATTCCAGCGTTCTAAAAGAGATTTAAACGTGTCAGCAGTTCTGCGGTGGTGTTCTGTGAGGATCCCTGGCTTCAGCTCTGTACTGTATATAGGCCAGCACATTCATTTACATACTAGTCTGTACCACCATATCCTATCATGGCTACACTTTCTAGATGAACGTGGATTCAGGTCATCCAGCCACACCAGTGCTATCAGACTGTTTTCCTGGTCTACTCTGGATGCCTGCAGGGCTCTGTGCGTGCATGCGTGTGTGTGTGTGTGTGTGTGTGTGTGTGTGTGTGTGTGTGTGTGTGTGTGTGTGTGTGTGTGTGTGTGTGTGTGTGTGTGTGTGTGTGTGTGTGTGTGTGGGGTGAGTGACAGACTGAAAAGGGAGATCACTCTGCAGTTACAGGTTTTTTTCTCTCTCCCCTCCCACTATGGTGAGACAACAGATGGGTCTTTCAACACTTGTTTTCCGGGTAGATCTGCCAGTACTCAAGTCAGACAAGCAAGCAGGACCTCATGTATGCCTGGCTTCCTGGAGCAAATGCTTAACTCTTGTGTATACCGGTATTTCAGAAGATTCATAAGTTATTTCAGATGAGGGTGGAAGTGGTTGCAAGTGCATCTACCAGACAAGAGTATGTGGTTTCATAATACTCCACATCTCTCTGTGGTCTTTCGTCCCAGTACTATTATTACTCAGCAGGTGCCACTTTGCTGACTTCAAGGTGACTGCATGTCTACGGCCGTATGTTAGGATGGACAAGTCTATTAAACCTGCGCACAGAGATCCACGTCTGAGGACAAACCGCTGCTTTAGCTGCCTCCTGCCTCTCGGTCCACTCACAGGACCATGTTCAGATATGTTGACGTGTTCATACCTTAATCGTCTCTTCTGTCCTCTCCTCTTCCACCGTCCCCACAGGAAGCCTCGCCCTGTCTCTCAGTTAGTCTCCCAGCAGGTAACGCCACAGTTTGCTTCTCCCACGCAGCCTAAGAAGGAGAAAAAGGAGAGAACAGAGAAAGAGAGACATGATAAGGAACCAACACTAAAGAAGAACAACCACAAGAAGATGAGGTGAGCGTTTCAAGCTAAGACAAAATAGAGGGTTTTCTATAAAGGGCAGATTAGAATACAAAGTATGCGTGTATAGTTTTTTTTTTATATATATATACGTTATATGGTTGTACTGGATATTATGGGATTGAAGAATTGCATGTTAGGTTTTTCGCTGGTTTTTCTATTTAAATATCCCTCTCTACTTTCCCTCCCTTTCCCCACCCCTTCATAGGCCGAGGTTAAAGAACATTGACAGGAGCAGCGCTCAGCACCTGGAGGTGACGGTGGGAGATCTAACTGTCATTATCACAGACTTTAAGGAGAAGCCTAAGCCCTCGTCCACATCCACCACCACCACCACCTCCTCCACAACCTCAGTCTCCGCAGACCACCACAACCAGAGTGGCTCCAGCTCAGACAACACAGAGAGGGGGGTCTCTAGGTCATCCTCACCCAGGGGGGAGGCCTCTTCCGTCAATGGAGAGCTACACTAGGCCCCAAACCTGGCAACCCCAACCCCCCATCTCCCATAATGGATTTACCATGCCCAAATCTCTCTGAAGTCACCAACCCTCTACATTTGACCTCACCCTCTCCGCAATGCCAACCTGGACCTAAACTCCCAACGTGGCAACCTCAACCCCCACTCTGGACCTCAACCTCCGACCTGGCATCCCCCAACCCCCACTCTGGACCTCAACCTCACACCTGGCACCCCCAACCCCCACTCTGGACCTCAACCTCCAACCTGGCACCCCCAACTCCCACTCTGGACCTCAACCCCCAATCCTAGCCACTCTAAGGGACCCTATCTATTAAACCATAATGTTACTTCTGGACGAGTCTTTGTTCTAAATTGTAGTGAATGGTTCTAGATTCATTGTTTAGAACTTGGTTCCCGGCCTGGCTAATTCTGGACCTATACATGTAGCAACTACAGGTTGTGCTTAGTTAGCAAGATTATGGTCCACGAGGAACAGCAGACTCCCCTATTGCAGGCATTGGTTTGTCTGGCTTCTGGAATACACTACAGGTTCTGAAGAAACATTTGAATAAAATTCCAGTTTAGATAACTTTAGGTTGAAACAGTTGTTATATTCTATGTTGATAAACCTGATCTCCTATGACCTGTTGTACAGAATTGGTGTGTTAGACATCCCAACAGTGTTACCATTCTCCAGGCATGACATTGTGTTTCAGAGTTCAGTACTTGTTGCATTCTGGGAGAACATGTGAGGAAATGTTATTTCTTGTGTCACAATGGAGACTTTAAATATATTCTAATTGGTTCACTACACTAGCTGGGACTAGACGTGGATTAATGAGAAATATTTTGTTGGTTAACAATGTTCATTTTTTGTTGTGTCCACGTTAAACCACCTGGTACCATTGATGTCACACTCACCATTTTTATTTTTGTTTTGTTTTTTACATTATTTGAATTGACCAAAATTTCCTGTTTAGAAATGTATGAAAATATAGGTTCATGTCTGAAGATTAACGAAAGAAAATTAATGAAATTATGTATTCAAAAAGTATGCTGTCTGATTTTTTTTTCTGTCTGGTTAGTGATTGGTAAGAAGTCTGTTACATATGTCGAAGATGAAAGAAAAGCAATAATAGTTATTTAGTAGGCATAGCTCTGAATGTCTAAAAGTAATGATATGCTTTATAAATCTACTGGGATTTATCAGCACCACCTGGTAAACACAATAGCCTCCTATTCAAAGCAACAAAATAACTCCTAGTTTGATGTAATAAAATATTTTGACGATAAAAGAGTGAAAGGAGTGCATATTTAAGTTGTTTCTGTGAAAGGGGGTTTAGGTAGTTAGAAGTGTATTTTCCCAGCTAATAAATTACACGTAGGGGGAGGGCCTGACTTTTTTGTCTCTCTCACCCCTCCCCCAGACCCTAAAGTCCTTCCAAATGTGTACTAGCACGGTCCTGTGTCATGCCTGTGTGCTCTGAAAGCGATTTAACTTTCGATAATGCGGCGATACATTCGTGCATTCCTTGTGTGCACGGTGTTGGCAGTGTTATCGGTATTGTACGTGTACAGTAAACTGTTCTACTCGACTCTGTTGGACGGAGGAGGCGTCGGTAGGATGACGTTCTTGTCGCCAGCTGCTTCCCAGCGGAGAGCCATCGGACAAGGAACCAAGCTGCTAGAAGACAGAAAAGGCCCCGAGAGCCAACATTGGAATAACAGGTATGGTATTTATAGACAATTTGTCTAATATACCGGTCTCACTTGTAGGAAATGTTTCATTTGTTTCTGCTGTTTGAACTTCCATTGAAGCCAATGGACCAGCGATCACTTAACCCTTGTGTTATCTTCGGGTCATTCTGACCCATCAGTCGTTGTGACCCACCGTCGTATTGCGACAACTTTACCGCATACAAAAACAAAGTAAAGCAATTTTGTATTTTTGTAAGCATGCGTCAGACCCCCCACATTGCGAAGGTTAAAAGAAAATTATTTTTATTTGTTTTTGTATTGGGTAAAATTGGGTAAACACAATGATGGTTCGTTATGAACCTTTGGGTCATGTGACCCGAAGGCAGCACAAGGGTTAAATAACTTGTTGCATCCCTTATCAGTTATAAATGATATCAGTATACAGTAGTAATTTGACTAATAGGTCTAATTGAATGAGATGCAGCTTCTGCAGACACACATTTGTTTTCTCAGTTGCTCTTTTTCTGTAACTGTAACTCTTTCACATAATCTCTCTATAACTCACTCAGGCACTCACACACAAAAACACACTCCTGTTCAATTACCTCTCAGCCTTGTGTCAATCTCTGGAGGTGTGACAGAGCCAGAGCATTCCCAGAGTGGGGGTGGATAGACCATGGATAAACCTGAATCTAGCTAACCTGTTTAAGTGGTGACACTCATTTCAGCATACACCCAGGGTTTGTCACGTGTACTGAGTGAAACTCATAGTGTTTCTATAGTGAAACAGGGTTCATATTGTTTGTCTCTAACAGAAGTTCCCTCAGAGTGGTCACATGTCTCATTTATGTCTCTCTCTTTTAGGAACATCATGCGTCAGAGGGTTGAGAGCGATCCCAGTCCTGCTCCCATCATGCACCTGGGCGTGGTGGCGTGCGGCCAGAGGCTGGAGGAGACCCTGACCATGGTCAAGTCTGCCGTGCTCCTCAGCTCCAAACAGCTCCTCCTGCACCTGTTCTCTGAGGAGCTTCTGCACAGCAGCTTCACACTGGCGGTGGGTTCTGCTGCCGGTGCAGGACTTGTACTGAGTCATGGAAGTACTGACTGTAATGCTGCTTATACTATGAAAGCACTGGTTGTTACTACCGGCATAGTACTGTCTTTTTTGGCTGTGCTACAGTTGCTTTACTTATGGTTTGAAGTGTGTGTGCGTGTCTGAAATGCTTGCTCTCCTGTGCTGCAGTTGGAGTCTTGGCCTGGCCATGTGCGCTCCAGGTTCAGCTACAGGCTGTACCCCATCACCCTCCCCCAGGAGCACGCTGCAGAGTGGAGGAAGCTGTTCAAACCCTGCGCCTCCCAGAGGCTCTTCCTCCCTGTGAGCCCATGTCTGCTCTCACACTCATTGGCTCTCACACTCTCCTGTCCAGTAGATAGACTGTTAACTCTTTCCTGGGATGTGGTCATAATCAATGTGTTTTTTTGACTCCCTACCTTTCCTCTGTTCTGTCTTTCACGCTTTCTCTCCCTATATATATATATACTCTCTCTCTCTCTCTCTCTCTCTCTCTCTCTCTCTCTCTCTCTCTCTCTCTCTCTCTCTCTCTCTCTCTCTCTCTCTCTGTCTCTCACCCCCCCCACACACCCTTCACCCTCAGCTCATCCTGAAAGACGTAGACTCCCTGCTCTACGTAGACTCTGACGTCGTGTTCCTGGAACCTGTCGACGCCCTGTGGGCGTTCCTGACCGCCTTCAACTCCACCCAGCTGGTTGCCATGGCGCCGGAGCACGAGGAGCCGCGCATAGCCTGGTACAACCGCTTCGCCCGACACCCGTACTACGGACGCACAGGGATCAACTCTGGGGTCATGCTGATGAACATGACCCGCATCAGGAGCACCTACTTCAAGGTCTGGGGTCAAAGTTTCACATTTAACTCTGCTTTCATACACGTCATGCCTTAATTCACACTTGTAGATGGGTGTAGCTCAGTGGTAGAGTGTTTGGCTGCAGAGTAATAGGTTGCAGTAGTAAACCCGTCCGTACATCGCTTTGGAAGTGTTTGCCAGTGTTTACTAAATGAATGCATAATTATTCCACTCTATACTGTATGTTAGCTGGTTCACGCTAAGGAATGGACACTAGGGTGAACCACCAGGTGGCATCAGAGAGTCACAATCCTGTTTGAGTGCAGTGGTGGTTGTTGACCGTGTGTTTCTGTCCTGCCTGTTCAGAATGACATGACGTCCGTAGGACTCAGGTGGGAGGAGCTACTGAGGCCTCTGCTGCAGAAATACAAGCTGAACATCACCTGGGGAGACCAGGACCTGCTTAACATTATCTTCCACCACAACCCTGGTCAGACACACACACACACACACCACATTTAACTCAGTGAGCCTACCTGCTAGCCCCAGGCTGTGTTATGAGATCTAACTCCACCATACCGTCCTCCAGAGTGTCTGATGGAGGTGTCATGCCAGTGGAACTACCGTCCAGACCACTGTATCTACGGCTCCAACTGTGTCTCAGCAGAGGAAGCTGGGGTCTGCATCCTCCATGGCAACAGGGGGGTCTACCATGACAACAAACAACCTGCATTCAGAGCTGTATACGATGCCATAAATCAGGTATGCGTGCACTCACACACAGACACACACAGACATACATTGTTCCGAATTTTTGTCAATGATATTGCTTGATTTGCTTAATGGCGTGGCCATATACAATGGCCTACAGCAGATTCTTACACACACACACACTTGCTCTGGTCATGTGTGGCTGCTGTTCTGCAGGTAATAAAGTCTCACTGTAAAAGCCAGGCCCAGGAATGAGCAGTAAAGTTTTAGTGCTGACGCTACATCTAGAGTTTGTGTGTGTGTGTGTGTGCGCGCGAGTGTGTGTGTGTCCATGTGGACAGCACTCCATCATCAGCACCAGATCAATACTCCGACTGTAAATGCTGCTTTATGACCAGGCGCGGGTATGTGAGAGCGTACTCGTAAAACACTGTCGTTTTAGTGACCTGATACTAGCTGCCGCTCCCAAGGCAAATGAGTCCATGGTTAAAACCTAATACCCATTTGATTTCCTGTGTGCGTAGTAAAAGTCCCTTCATTATTAAACAGTAGGCTTGGTTTTTACTTTAATTGCCTCATGACATCAGTAAAACAAGAACAAGTAAATCAAAGTATATTCCTCAGGGTCTGTCATCCTTAACAGATGTATCACTGACGTTGTGTTGTTGCAGCAGTGTTGTGTTGTGATGTGGTTACCTGGTGAAAGACGGCTCTTCTTGTCCTCAGTACTCGTTTGACGCGGACCCAGTCAGCTCTCTGCTGCGCCCCCTGGAGGCCGCACTGCAGAACACCACCCACACCTACTGTGGCAAGGCCCAACACCAGCTCACCAAAAGACTGGCAGTCAGTCTAACCAGCACACACAGAGGCTGACCTGTCAGAGCCTTCCAGAAGGGTCTAGACTTAAGGATGACAGCAGCTCACCTATGTCTAGTACCTGAGTCTGGCCTGGACAGCTGCAGATTGTTGTGTCCAACAAGACTCTCTCCATATTGGAGAATCTACGTTATCTCCATGTTCACATGGAATATACACACTGTGGGGTAAACACCACAATGATTCTGGTAAAGGCACATTTTGTCAGGAAATCTGTTTAAACTGTCTGTGACCCACTGTGCCATGTGGTTGTGTTACCAATGTGCATAAGTTAGTGTTTGTTTTTCTATTCATATGCAATGCCAAAGTTTGTTGTTGTGTTTTTTATTTGCACTGTTAAATGTACAAACAATGATGAACATCAGGTAAAAAAAAAAAAGAAGAATGTTTCTTCTGGAATGTTGTGTTCTATCTCCTAAAATGTTGTATTTGTGGATTGTGTAGCATCTCCATGTGTATCCCAGAATGTGTAAACAGCCAAATGTTTATGCAATTTATGCAATAAAAACTAGGGGTGTAACAATATATCATGGAACAATATATCGCAATACAAAATGTTTTATGGCAAGTTATGGCAATACAATATGACGTCCGTTTGATCCTATTGGTTGAGCTACCAGTGCGCGACCTACCTGCGTCATGCGTTCATTGCATTCACAGAAATTGCTTGAACTGAGTTAACAAAATTGTATGTACAACAAAGAAAATTATTGAACATGTTTAATGTTTTGGAAATAAATCTGTTAATTGAATTTCAGTTTCATAATCTTTTTTGTTCAAAATATCGTGATACGTATTGTATCGTACACCCAGTATCGTGATACGTATTGTATCGTACACCCAGTATCGTGAAGTATTGTATAGTGAGCTGAGTATATCGTTTCACCCCTAATAAAAACCCACCGTCAATTGTGCGAAAGTCTTTCCAACAGGTGGCAGCATTTCACATCATATTTGATGAAGACAAAGATGGTTGCTTCGTAGTACCAGTGCCTTCTATATATCAACACCCTATCAGCAGGACCTGTTAGATGGCTTGGCATATCCTTGGTGTCCACTGACCACACTATATAAAACCTAAGATAAACAGACCATATATTCAACACAGATATTACATACCATGTAATATCTCACACACTCCAAACAACCCGCATATTTCACGTAGATGTTTATATTTTCCCCAATACCTCGACCTATTTGTAATCCATCCCACAAGAATGTTTTTAGAAGTGGATGGATGCCATGTCTTACTGGATCAATACAACAGCCAATAATCTATGGTTTGGTCCTCTGGGGCCACCGTAGCCTGACTGATGATAAAGTGCAGCTGATGGACCAGAATCTCCAGCCAACAGCCTGTCATTCTCCAACCTTCGGGCAATGGGAGAGAACAAGGGGCCATCCATCTGACTCTCTGGACCAACTCATAACATTAACAATAGGGCCCATTCATCTCAATAAGTCAGCAGGAGAGGTTATCAATTATCTTTATTGGTACGCCTGGACAGAATAACCATGTAGTATTCATATCCCCAGGGAAGAGAGATCCATGGAACAACTCCTTATTGGCATGCTGCACAATTTGCCTGGAACTACAACTTTTATATCATAATAAATAACAAGGATTTTATCTCTATTGTCATCGGGGATGGTAGAGGAGATAATAGATACAGGGCCCTGAGCTAAATGAGAGTGTGCATTTGTGTTGATGTACGTTATTGTCCATCTGAAAGGCTGCTGGTTCCAAGGTTGCAAATCTGGCAAATCTCTGTGTGAGAGAAAGTGGGGCGAGAGTGGTGTGAAGAGGAGAGAGAGGAGAGGAGAGGAGGAAAATATAAATGGCAGCGAGATTGAAGAGCGGCCATGAGATTGAAGATGAGAGGCGAGCAAAAAGGTCTTGAAACTCTCACAAAAGAGCACAGAGGCTTTTCGTAGTACACTTCCACTGGAGTGTTTTCGACAGGAGAACCAACAATTATAAACACTAGGGCTGAAAAAATCCCCTTTTACCAGAGATAGAAAATAACAAATGGCGCTTTTTGCTATCGATGTTGTTTTGATTGAGAGATAGAGAGAGTGCCGTCTCTCTAGCTGATGAATTACCACAGCAATGGGTGAGCTGATTACCTATCAACAGGTCAGGACTGATGATAGAATGTTCATGACCATTCCTCATGTCTGGTCAGTGGTTGCTGTGGAAAACCGATGGAGCCAGTGCGCACTTGTTTTGTCTTTTTTGTGTGTGTGTGTGTGTGTGTGTGCGCATGTGAGCATGTGAGTGTGTTTGCAGGTGTGTGTGTGTGCATTTGTGAGTGGGTATATGTGTGTGTGTGTGTGTGTGAGTATACTATGAGACGTTAAGCTCAGCCAGAGGACACCATAGCAACTCTGGGTGAACTCACAGCTCACAGCACCAGGGCTTCATCACACCAGCACAGGCATCCTCCTACCACACACACACACACACACACACACACACACACACACACACACGGACACATCCTTCCCTCCCTCCCTGCTCTCCTTTCACTCTACCTCCCTCCACCCATCCCTCACTTCCTGCTACTCTCTCCCTTCTTGTCTCCTTCTCTCCCCCCCAATGCTAACCTGCCTCTCTCCCCCTCTGGCTTGCTCCCTCCCTCCCTCATTCCTTTCTTCCTTCCTTCCTTCCTTCTTTCCTTCCTTCCTCCTTCCTTGTCCCAGACACAATGAAATTCAGCACTCATCCTTTCGGTATTCTCTCCTGTGTTCTCTGCCCCAGTTCCACTCTGCTGATGCTGGTGTCTTTCTCCCCAACAGGCTACACTCTTCCAAAGACAAATGACTTCATGAATAAAGAGGAACAGTTTCTACAAGCTAAAAGAGCCACATCTGAGCAGAGAGCCAGTGTGGTTTCCACCTCCAAGCTGAAAGCCAGCTAAGCCCTGGGAGGGCTCCCTCTGCTCTGAAGCACACACAGGAGGAAAGGAGAAGAAACCAGCAGAATATTCCAGACTTACCTGGAAACATGAGAAACGTTACCCAAGGACTGGAAGACAGATAAGGAAAGAGAGAGAGAGAGAGAGAGAGAGAGAGAGAGAGAGAGAGAGAGAGAGAGAGAGAGAGGGAAACTTCTCCAGGCTTTCTCAGAAGCTGCTAGTTTTATTTTCTACAGTCTGTGGGTTAGAAATTGCTCTCTGCTGTTCTCAAGGCAACAGACTGAGACTGTGCCATGGGAGGCCTGTGTGGAAGAGGAGAATGTGAGCAATGCCAATCCAACCAGGAAAGGTGAGGCTGGTGTGGGGATGGGGGTGGGGGTGGAGCTGGAGAGGGGGGCGGGGGTGGAGCTGGTGTGGGGATGGGGGTGGGGGTGGAGCTGGAGAGGGGGGTGGGGGTGGAGCTGGAGGAAGGGGGGGTGTGAGGCTGGTGTGGGGATGGAGGTGGAGGTGGGGGTGGAGGTGGAGGTGGGGGGGAAATGGGTCTTCTCTTTTCTCATTATCCTATTTTCTGAGACGACCAGCGGGGAGACGGGGAGAAAGGTGTGAGAAGTGGTGACATCAGAAACAAGAGTCACCTGGCCTCGTGGTTCTGTGACCCTCACCCCCCCCCCCCCCATTTCTCTGCCGCTTCCTCGCCCTTCCACAATACACCCATTACGGCTCCCTCTTTCATCCCTCTAGCTCTCCTTCCCTCCATCCCCGCTCCACAATGTTTACCTCCACAATGATCTGATGGATAGTACTGAAAGGGAGCCTGTGGTTCTGTGGGATCGAACTGGCACAACCTTATCTCTCTCCCTCTCTCCCTCTCTGCCTCCGTCTCTCCTGTGTGCTTCTCTATTAGGTAATTACTGTGGCGTGAAAGGGGTAGGCAGGCTAGCGTGGCTCTATTGTAGCAGCACCTGTCCCCTGTAGACCGCAATTACCTGCCAGCCTGGAGGGGAGGTCTCCTTTATGTGTGTGTGTGTGTGTGTGTGTGTGTGTGTGTGTGTGTGTGTGCGTGTGTGTGTGTGTGTGTAAGCCTGTGGATTTGGAACGTCCTTGATGTTTGGTTCCCCAGGTGAAATCTGTTTGTGTTGGTGTGGGTGTTCTGATCAGCATCCATTTCTCTGTGAGTTGTGTCTCATAAACAGCCAGGTATTACAATGGGTGTTTAAGTCTATGGGTGTTTGGTCAACATCGCACAGTCCTGGACAACTGCCCAGCACCTGGGTCACTTCAAACCATGCTGCTATCGATCCGCTGGACACACTCGCAAGCATCTAAAGCTGGAATAAAGTCAGTACAGATGTGTTTCATACACAGACAGTGTGTGTGTGGGAGTCAGGTGGCTGAGTGGTTAGGGAATCGGGCTAGTAATCTGAAGGTTGCCAGTTCGATTCCTGGCCGTGCTAAATGACGTTGTGTCCTTGGGCAAGGCACTTCACCCTACTTGCCTCGGGGGAATGTCCCTGTAATTACTGTAAGTCGCTCTGGATAAGAGCGTCTGCTAAATGACCAAAAAAAATGTGTGTGTGTGCGTGAGTGTGTGCGTGAGTGTGTGTGTGTGCGTGAGTGTGTGTGTGTGTGTGTGTGTGTGTGTGTGTGTGTGAGTGTGTGTGTGAGTGTGTGTGTGTGTGTGTGTGGAGAGACACCCTGTAACAGGCAAGGTGGCAAAACACGTAAATACCACGCCATGGCTGTTCCCATGGCGATAAGGATCTCCCTCCTTACTGTAATTAAACCGCCCAGTTCCCAGTTGCTAGTAGTTACCAGACAGGTTAAAGGAGCAGAATCACCAACAGGCTTTTCAGTCCATCCGTGCGATCATTTCCCACCAAGCACCCCCGTTTCGTGGCGTGACACCATAAGTGCAGGATTCAAGCAGAACCATTCTCCTGTGTTCGTGATGGGATGTCAAACAGTCCACCGGAGCAGACATGAAGGGCCCACATGTCAATGCATTCGTCACCACACAGCACTCCACATGATGTCCCCCCCTTTAAGCCTGCTAGACGGTGCTGTGAGTGTTCCTGGGAAGACGACCGCAATCAGTAGCATTCAACGGCGCCCCACTCGTCCTTATCGCGTTTGTCTCCCAACCAGAGAGATAAGCCACGAGGAAGGTGGATCCTCTCACCAAGGACAGTTCAGAGGCTCACGGGGAAACACACACGCGCTATCACACACGCACGCACACACACATGCCTCGGCGAAATGAGTATAACGAACAACTCCATCTAAACACGCTCCATCACAACATGTTCCGCGGCTGAATGAAACATGTCGTTTCGTCAGCTTTTGGTTTTAGAGAGCTGTCCTAATACCGTACACAGGACAGCTGGTCACGTGTACGCATTAAGGAAGTGAAGAAGGGATATGAAATTGCTTCTGGCTCCGGTTCAGACTCAGGACACAGTAGGTCTGTCTGGCTGAGAGGGGAGTGCATGTGTTTGGGTCGAACTCCCTCAGTCTCCATAAGACCATCAGGGTGCCATAAACCTGATGGATGCTAAACTACCTACAATAACTCTCCACCACCCCAGACGGTGGCAGCCAATCAGGCGACGGCTGGCTGGCCATAGTGGTTCATCCATGTTTGATACGCGACAGTAATAAAGCTAGCGATGGTGTCTGTGAGTGAGTGAGTGAGCCCTACCTGCCAGACTACAGATGGGCCCTGTTGTGATGTCACTGTGGGCCGGCGCTCGTTAAGCTGTCACTTTAAGATGACAGAAGGCGCAGGTTGTCCCCATTTTCTGGTGATGGTGAGGGATTTCGCTCGTTCGCCGACGGCTTCAGAACAATGCCGTTACCTCGTGGGGAGCAATTAATCCAGGGATTGACCCATGAATCTCAGAATCCTGATGATGTCCTCTTGGCGTGATGGTAGATAATGGGGCTTGATGCGAGAGGAGTCTCGAGTTCAAACCCTCGTGGGTTACTGCTGTTTGTGTAAATCATGTTTATACAAAACAGTATATTATTTAGTGTTTGATATGATGTGTATTGGCTTTGATAGTCAAACCACCAAACTGTGTCCCACTAACAAGGGGCTTCCCAATGGGAACGTTGTTTCCTCAACAAACTTGAAGACATCAGTGATGGAAGGACACAGAACAAATGACATGAGACCGAAAGGGACTCGTGTCCCAGATATAATGAGAAAAAATGTCATCATCAGCTTCTGATTGGATCTTGTCTCCCTGCTGCTACCGTGCTGTGATTAGTAGTGTTCATGGGAGGATTTGCCTCCTTCATGTTCAGCTCCGTGTTATGCTGTCTCTGTCTTTGTCTGGGTGTAATCAGGGATGATGAAGAAACAAAGGCACAATAATGGGTAGCCCCGCCTCGCCTCGCCTCTCCTTCCTGGGTCCCCCACTCTCTCTCTCTGTCTACCTCCTCCTCTCCCCCAGGTCGACCGCCCCCTCCTTCTCTTCTCACTTCCCACTCCTTTTCTTCCTTTCTCTTTAACTGTCACCACTCTCCTCCCCCTCGACCTCCACTGCCTCCACCTTTTCCCTCCTCTTCTCCTTCTCCTGTTCCTCCTCCTCTCCTTCTCCTGTTCCTCCTCCTCCTCCTCTCCTGTTCCTCCTCCTCTCCTGTTCCTGTTCCTCCTCCTCTCCTTCAACCTGTTCCTCCTCCTCTCCTGTTCCTGTTCCTCTCCTTCTCCTGTTCCTCCTCCTCTCCTCTCCTGTTCCTCCTCCTCTCCTGTTCCTCTTCCTCCTCCTCTCCTGTTCCTGTTCCTCCTCCTCTCCTTCAACCTGTTCCTCCTCCTCTCCTGTTCCTGTTCCTCTCCTTCTCCTGTTCCTCCTCCTCTCCTCTCCTGTTCCTCCTCCTCTCCTGTTCCTCTTCCTCCTCCTCTCCTGTTCCTCTTCCTCCTCCTCTCGTTCCTGTTCCTCCTCCTCTCCTTCTCCTGTTCCTCCTCCTCTCCTTCTCCTGTTCCTCCTCCTCTCCTCTCCTCTTCCTCCTCCACTCCTGTTCCTGTTCCTCCTCCTCTCCTTCTCCTGTTCCTCCTCCTCTCCTCTCCTCTTCCTCCTCCTCTCCTTCTCCTGTTCCTCCTCCTCTCCTTCTCCTGTTCCTCCTCCTCTCCTCTCCTCTTCCTCCTCCTCTCCTGTTCCTGTTCCTCCTCCTCTCCTGTTCCTGTTCCTCCTCTTCTCCTGTTCCTCTTCCTCCTCTCCTGTTCCTGTTCCTCCTCTTCTCCCGTTCCTCTTCCTCCTCCTCTCCTGTTCCTGTTCCTCCTCCTCTCCTCTCCTGTTCCTGTTCCTCCTCCTCTCCTTCTCCTTCTCTTCCTCCCGTTCCTCTTCTCTGCTCCAAACCTCAGGAAATTGGTAGTGTGGCCGTCCGTAGGCCTGGTACCCTTTAACTAATGTATTTGCCCAAGCTAACGATGGACCTGGTAGAGACAGATAAGCAGACTGAGGCTAACCGTGTTAACGTTATTTCATCAGTGAGGTGGGGGGCGGGGTGGGGGGTGGGGAAGGGGGAGTAGGGGGTGGAGGAGAGGAGGGAAATCACCTCGTTAGCCGCTTTGATGTATTGTTGACTTGGAACTGTACGATTTGCTGGCAGATTAGCAAAAGGGTTTAATTGAACCCCGAAGAATGGGAATAATAGCCTTTTTAAAATGTTACTGCTTACTCAGCTTTCTCTTTCTGGTTCCCTTTCTGAGGTCCACAGTCATCTACAGTAGGAATGCATTTGAACCTGGAACATTCACAGACCAGGCGGTGAAACGCGGCGGTTGTACAAGATGAAAACCATAGATTCAGTTTGATAACCGTTGATGAAATATTCACACGTGTGTGTGTAACGTGTGCGTTCCCTCTCCTCATCCTGGCTGTGGAACAGGCAGAGGCAGAGGGACGGTCTGCGACAGGAGAGACGGATCAGGATGGAGATTCCCCCTGACAGTTGCTGCCTGTCATCTTCTGTTCCTAACCTGAGGCTCCGTCCCTGTCCTTCTCCACCATCTGCCTGCCTGCTCCTCTAATTGATTTGTCCTTGACGATCAGTGTTCGCGAAAACTGCAGATGGAACACAAACGCGTTTGCATGTGTGTGAAAAGACCGAGACTGATCTGACAATCTTCAGCAGGTATCTTGTTTATGCAGTTGTTTTCTTTTCACAGGTGAAATGGAATTCCGGACGCTTCTGAGAATAAATCGCAGTAGCTGAGTGGGATCTGAGCTTCAGGCCCTGCAGTATGTATGTATGTGTGTGTCGTGTGTCTGTCGTGTGTGTGTACACCCCATGACTACTCATTCCTTCCACACACGTCTACAGGGAACACACACGCATCATAGAACACCTTCCTAACTAGGTGTTGCTGTTTCAGTCAGTAGGGTTGTCTTGGAACACCTTAGTCTCTTAGTCTAGGCTACAGATGAGAGGGTTTCAGCATAATCAGAAACTAGTGCCCTGCAGCCATGAACATGAGAACCTGAACTTAAGTAATCAGCCCAAAGTCTTCCTTCAAGTTTCCTACAGACAGACCAGAGTATTTAATGATTACTTCAGGGAGTAAGAATGATTATTCAGGGGGAAATGCCTCCAAGACAGAATTGCACAGTTACTGAGAATCGCAGTTAGTGAGTGTAAGCCATTGTCTATCTGGCAGATTCTATTTTCATTTTAAAAAAACAATCTCAGGCAGATGCACTTGCTGGCAACAAGAGAAACTGTGGAGAAAGTGGGTTGTGATGACATGCTTTACTTTCAAAGTCAAACTCGTCTAAAAGAGTCAGCAATATATGTTGTTTATGATCTCTGCAGATCTTTCCTCAAGGGAATTGTTTGGAATGAGACCCACAGAAGAAAGTTCCTATGTGGAGCATGAACGAGGCCCAGTTCAAGAGGGACCCCCACTCTGTGATCCATCATTGTCAAAAAAACATACTCTGGAAATATTGAATACATTAAATATTCATAGTTCAATGTGTGTTGAATATGGAGTCCGGTTCAGCGGGATGCCCATTAAAAACCAATCTGTTTGAGAATTCTCATCTAAGTACTTTCAGGATCTAATCTGATGTGATATTCAGCACACAAAGCTACTGCTGCAGCTTGTGCAGCCAGGGCCCATCATCCTGTCTGGCTGTTTCTCCCAGAGCAGGGTGTTGCAGTCAGTGGAGACGTGGCCTAGCCGGGCTAATTGCCCTGGATCTGGATATGAGTGCCGTTCCCTGGAGTTTCTATTGAACGGCAAAAAAAATTATCCTGTATCGAGGTCAGAGAATGTCAAACGCTCGCATGGAAGTTGTAATGTAATTAAGGAGGGCTCTTCGCCATGTTTAATGGAGAAGCAGATCGGATTGACAACACACACACACACACACACATACATTACAATGTCAGCTTGAGCTTAGCTTGGTGTAGTCAGGCAAGGTAATGCAACAGCTACAACAACAACAAGCTCCCCTGGGTTAGTGAAAGGGGAAGCTGGTGGTTAATAATGTAGCTTTAAATATTTGATGTAAGCCCAGCACTATCAGTTATCTGTACCTTGGTAACCGTGGGGACAGCAAGCAGGAGCGCTGGACCACGGGGCCCCTGAAGGAGGATGACAGGAAGCAGGGGAGCCATTAACCATTTGCATTTAGATGATATGTTGTTGACATCGTGGACACAACCCTGCGCTTTGTAATAAGTGTACATATGTGTGTGGGTGTGTGGTTGTGTGTGGGCGCATGTATGTGTGCGTTTCCCGGTATCTGAGGTATCCTGTTAATTACCACGTCTATATCTCCTTCCCTTGACTTTCTCCCATACAGTTGTGGGTGATGAAGGACTGTGGGATTCGTAGTCCTATTGGTTAAGGCGAGCCAGACTGCCTGAGGTGAGGCTGGATGGATGTGAAGGATTAGGAAAGGCTCTATCTAGTGAAAAGGAAGGATTACATGATTATGGAGAGGCCTGGAGGTACGTCTATAGACTGAACCACCGAAAAACCTGGGGAATGAGGCAAGAGAAGGACAGAAAGAGCAGAAACCAGGTACTGACATGCATGCAGACACACTGAGACTGTAAATCAGTGGTGTAGAACCCAAATCATTACATAGATACATTGTTGTGTTGTTTAATTTTTTAACGTTGTTTATAGTGTTAAAGACAAAGATCAGTTTGATAAAGTGAGGGAAGACAAATGCATGCAGTAACAGATATTGAGTTAGTTTTTATTGACTAGCTGTTGGGCTGGCATTTGGAGAGCATTTCCGTGTATAGCGTTTATGAGTTTAATCAATGCTACACATCTCTGCTCTTTGTCATCCTGACAGATAAACGACCTCACCCTCTCTCTCTCTCTCTCTGTTTTTATTGATATTCTTTATTTGTTTGTTTTGTTTGTTTAACCCACTCTCGGGGCTGATGAATCTTTGATCCATGACATCCTCAGAACTGATCTGTCTCCACGTTGCATCACCAAGCTCCCAAAAAGTGTTTGTGTGAATGAGTCGTACTGTGTTTTTCCATGAAAGTATGTCTACATAGAGGATAGAGTGACTGAGGGTATGTTGACCCAACAAACTTCATAATGGGACTGAATGCAATTGGGTGAGGAGGAAGAGAAGGAGAAGGAGGAGGAGGGTAATGTGCCAGTCTACTGGCATTTCAACCCCTCTCAGTTCTCTGCAGAGAATTCGCGTGATGCTGTGTTGCGAAAGTTTATCAATGTTGAGATATCACTGACGTTTTAGAATAAATGGAGGGCAAGAGTATTGTAGCTGTCTGTGGGCGTCCTCTGCTGTACGACACTACTTCGTATTTGTTTATAGTCGTCATTTCGGACATGGTTGACGACGAAAACTAACTGTTGGCTCTTACGATTCGTGCGAATAAACACAAATGAACGTGAAGCGGAATAATTTGCTTTGCGTTAGGTTTGAACACAGCATTAGGGTTTGAATGATGAGCAAATGAACCAATCAGCAGTCTCGACCAGCCGACAGGCTAGAATACACAACTTATGAGACCAATCAGCAGAGCAGACCAATGAGTAGGCCAGAACAATCAGTAGGCTCGACCATTCGTCTTGCTACACCAATTAGCAGACCAGTCCAATCAGCACACCGGACCAATCAATAGGTTACACAATCACCTGGCCAGACCAATCAGACCCTGTCAGTCAGTAGACCAGACCAATCACCAAGAGAGGGATCTCCTCTTGTCCTGGAGGAGGAGAACACCACATGGTCAGATCATCCCACCCTCTACGCCATACTATGTTTTCATGTTGAGCTCAAGTTTTCCTTCCATCCTCCTGCCAATGAAATCAATCAGCTTTCATCAGGACTAATGGACCTCGGTACAGACCACTGGGCCAGAGAGGCAGATTGGATGGAACCACCTGGAGAAGAGAGGGTGGAATGAGTTGGGCCATATGCTCAGTAATGCTAAAAGCACTTTTGGCACAAGCCTTTCAGCTACATCCTTCCCAGTCTCTCCACTGAACAGAAAGACAGAATCACAGCAATACTTTTATTGCTGTGAAAGACTTATGTCCCCCCCCCCCCCCCCCAAGTAGAGTAGAACCACAGTCACCAGATGTAGCAGAGATATGGCGTGGAAGACATCATTCTTTAAGAAGAGAAACACAGCACTGTGTGTCTGCCCTTCTGTGCCTGTCAGATCAAGAGCTAGCTGAGCACAGACACTTCAAAGGGTTCAGCCAACACAAAACAGTCAACCCAGGTGCCACCAGGATTACGAAACCTCCTGCAACATCACCCTGCTGTGTTGTCTGTCCCCGAGCAGGGCATCACATATGATCATTCAGTGGAGATGGAATACCTTGGGTCTGTAAGGAGATTAAAAACGACAATATGAAAACGTTTGTGTGTATGTTGTGTCAGCTTGGAGGCAACAGAGGACAGACACACACTCAGCTCTGTTTTACCCTCTTCCAGTCAGTGCTGGATTTACTGTGTCGGTTGTACGCTTTCCAACTGGCAGGTTTGAAGGTTTTACAACTTCCTTTTCATGAAACGACATGAACAGTCCTCTCTGTTCTTCAGACACACAACACTCTATCTCTGTCATCCTCTCTTCCCTCTCTCTCTTCCCTCCCTCCCACCTCCTCCCTTCCCTTCCTCCCTCACTTCCTTATTTATTGGGAGCATCCCTGCATGGTTTCTTCCGTAAAAGTATTTTTTGTTCCTCAACAAACCCAGGTATTCTTTTCCAATTATCTAAATTGTTAACTCTGCCATGGCTTGGGAGATGAATATTTCATCCAGCTCATTAAGCAAGAGTGGGTTCTGGTTTAAAACGCAGCTTGAACTCCCTCTGACTCCCTGCTTCATGCTGAAATTGCAGCTCTTTACAGGATTAGACTGCATGGTGAGTGAATGGAGCAGAGCTGGCACGAGGAGGGGGTGGGGGGTGGGGGTGGGGGGTGTCACCACGCCTGGGAAGGGAGCTTCATTGTTGTCGTTCTCCACAGCTCCCCTGTTCCACACTGAGGTGCTTTCAGCTTTTCTGCAGTCAGCCAGTCAGTCAGCCAGTCAGCCAGTCAGTCAGCCAGTCAGCCAGTCAGTCAGCCAGTCAGCCAGTCAGCCAGTCAGCCAGTCAGTCAGTCAGTCAGTCAGTCAGCCAGTCAGTCAGTCAGCCAGTCAGCCAGTTTGTCAGTCAACCAACAATCTCTCAGCAGTGGCCAGATTAGCACGGAGGTAGGGCTGAGTGCTTTGGAGAAGACTCAGAACCCAGGGACAAATCCCACAACGCTGTGAAAGCAGAATGAACAAAAGTGTTTATGAAACAGGAAGGCACACCTGAAATACTATCAGGAGGCAGTGTCCGAGCAGACACGAGGGAGATTAAGAGGGTACACGGTAGACTGTTGTAAATGGGGATTAAAGACCTGTTTTTGTGTGAGGAACATGGTCCAGACTGAGATAAAGCAGATGGACTAGACATCCTTCATTCCTACATTTGATCTGGATTAGGAATGAAACAACCATTGCATGTTTACGTGTACATACAATGTCAGAGCCACATCGATTCGATTATTATTTCTTTGTGAAAAGATGACGTGGGCTAAGCTGATGGAGTAGATGAACATCCATCAAATGACCCCTCGGATTCAGAGAAGGAACAAGCCATCGTTGATGGAATCTGACATTTGAATGATGGATGAGTGAGTTCTTTCTAGTCTAATTATTTGTCACGAACAAACGAGAGTGAAAAATGTTCCCGTTGTTGATTAGAACTCCTAATGAACCATTGTCTGCAGTCTAATGACGGCTATGAGATGGACTTAATGAATGGAAAATCATTGTCCATTAACTCGCCTTAATCAGTCGGATATACTTCATCTACTTCATTTTCAATTCACATCATTATAAACAATTTGTGTTCCTGCACAGCTTTGTATGAAACGCAGAGCCATGTTTAAACAACAAATAAAGACATGCACACCACGCATGCACACACATGCATGCACGTACGCACGCACACACACATACAGAAACACAGACTGAACATTCACGCAGGACAGACACACAAACACACGGACGGAACATACACCCAGAACACACACACAGACACAGATCCACAGAGCCTAGCCAGGCACGGTTCTCTGTGCCTCCTCTGAGCTGTGGGTGGAACACCTGAATGTTCCACTGCTTCAAAGAGGAGTCAGATTAAAGGGCTGGAGGGAACCAGGCAGATACGCAGGCCTGCTCCGCAGAGGGAATGGGAATGAGACAGATCTGTGGGAGCCGGGAGAAAGGCGAGGACTCCACATGCCTAATTCATCTTCACAGCCTGGATATACAACTGCTGATAGTTTGTGGATGAAGCTTTGTTATGCTATTTTTTAATGTTTGGCTTCCTCAGGGTCTGATATCAAACCTTGAGCTCATAGGAGCATGGTGGATATGTGTGACTGGTGTGCTGGTCCATAGCCCTGTGACAGATACATATGCAGATAGTCAATTATCTGTGGTGTGCACACTGGAATGAATCATTCATAATTCCTCTGTTCCCCTGTCCCTGACAGACAGACTAGCTGCGGTGGGGGGGGGGGGGGTGGCGGGTGGGGGGGGGGGGTTGGGATTTCAAACAGGAAGTCAGAATCAGAGAATCCTGTTCTCACCTGAGGTAATGACAAGCGGAATGGCCTTGTGTTTTAGCGGCGCGTTTGATTTACCTCTCATTAATTCCCATACTCATTCACTGGAGGCTGGACAGGGGATGATTGACAGGGAGACTGGGTCTCAATGGCTTCTTATACTTTGAATTAGTGCTATGACTGACTTTGATGTTGCCTATTGCTAAATGGACCCTCCCCCCAGCCCACTCACACCAGCCACTCAACTCCCAAACACTCTCTCACTTGGTCTTGCAAACTCGTGAATGTAGTAAATGAATAGGGGAAGCTGTACTGACTGTCCATGTCTGACTAATCACTCTCCATACAGTATGTTGCAATCAAAGTATTCAACATTCCTGTTTCTTGAATATAAATACCAACAGTAATTTATTAACGTTTCTTTTGCATGGTAATGACAATCCGCATACGTGAACCAGCAGTTCAGCAACTTCATACTGTCCTGTCTGTCTCCGAGTGAGGCCAGGTGGGAAGGCGTCTCGCAGTGGAGGAAACTGGACAGAAGCAAGCACCGTTTTGAAGAAAAAGACATAAATATACATGTAGTACCTTATAGACAGTAACTTGTTGCATTTTGGCAGTTCAGAGATGTCAAGGCAATATCTTCGAACATATCCCAAATCATTTTTTGTCATACATTTTCAATAAATTAAAAAAAGCTTTGAAACAGTAAAAATACGTAAAACGTTTGAGATCGGACTGCTGTAACTGATATTCTGTGTTTTGAGGTAAGACTGTTGAGGAGTGAAGTGTTTCAGGAGGCAGATAACTGCATCAGGCACACCTTGTAGGGTGTCAGCCGCCTGGGTCTAGTGACACATTCACAGACACATTTTCAGAAGCTTCCAGGAAAACTCACCATGAAAGCACAACCTAGTTTAATGAGACAGAGAGGAGGCCGAAAGTTACAGGGCCAGACTGGATACTAGTTGTTGTGTCTCAACTCTGTCTTATTGGCCGTGCTGGCAGAGAGAAAGGAGAACAGAGAGAGAGGGGGTGTCTTCTCATCGTCGACTTGTTGACACAAATTTCTTTGTCGAGATATCAACTGGATGCACGTACTACAATTCTGGCTTCATCATCATCCTGATGTACCTTACAAAGTTGTGTTATCAAAAGGAAACGTAGACTTGGTCAAGTGATCTTAAGACAAGCAGTTACAAAAACATTTACAGTACATCCACACCCAATGTAAAAAAACGTTACAAAATGTCACTAAGCTTGTAAAGTGTGAAAAATATTGTTTTCCCTTAGAAAAAAACGCCACATTGAGGCGAAAGACATCCTGTACCGCTAAGCTGGCGATGAGAGAGCGACCGAGGGGAGGAGAGAGTCAAACACAGTTCTCTATAATCAGGCTTTACAGACCAACATGAACACAACCCCTTTTTAATAAGGACTGTCTTGAACATGTGATCGACTGTCCAGGAAACACAGAATCTGTATACGTTGGTGTCTGTTCGTTCATGAGCAGACATGCCTAGACCGTGGTGACAGACAGGAAGTTGTTGTGGACACGGGCCCCCTCGGGGGCGGGGCTTCGAGCCCCGTGACTCATCAGTTCCTGGATGGTCATCCAGCTGTCCAGGATCTTGCGGTGCCTCCTCTTCATCATCTTCTTGTGGCTCAGCTCCACGATGTTCACCTCCTTCCTGCCCTCGGCCCCGCTGGCCGGGCCCTCCCTCAGGCTGCGCTGCAGCAGCTCCCTCCTCCTCCTCTGCTCCCTCGCTCGAGCCAGCTGCTGCTTCCTCTCCTCCTTGCTCCAGTAGCGTCCCATCTTCATCTCGCTCATGGCGTCGTCGTCCGTGGTCATGCCCCCGCTCCTCTCCTCCCTGATGCGCAGCGCCCGCTCCCTCAGGATGCGGTCCCTCGCCGGCCTGCGGGCCACGTAGCGGGAGCCGTCGGCGCGCACTTTGACCCTCCACTCCAGTCGGGGCTCCCCGGGGCGGGGAGGGCGGTGCAGGGGTGCTGGGCACACCCCCAGGCTGAGCAGACTCACCTGGCTCTGGGAGTAGTCCAGGGACGAGCTCTGCTGGAGCAGCTGCATGTAGGACTGCAGAGGGAGAGACAGAGAGGACAGTGTTACTGTGACGGAGGAGACCAGACTAGGCGCAGTGGAATGTTCTGGAAATCAGAACTGATAACCCGCTCGGAGCTGTTGTTACCTGCCGGGCGGCAAACCCACCTGTAGCTGCTTGTTGTGTGAGGCGGCTCCGGGATGCGGGGCCGTGTGATAGGGCGACGCGTAGGGAGGCGCCCTCTGACCCCCGCGGCTCCGCCCCTTCCTGTCACAACGCTCGTCGTCCGCGGGCATGGCGGGGTCTGACTCCGAGGGGGAGGGGTTGCTCTGGTCCGGGCTGCTGGAGATGACGGGGGACGGGTCTAGCCTGGGGTGGGACGGGGTGTGGGTGGAGGCACAGGCCAGGGTACTGCGGAGGTTCCTCTGATTGGTCAGACTGATGTGTCTCTGGAGGGAGTGTTCGGGTGACATCTCCACCCCCAGGGGCGTGGAGCGGGCGCTGTCGGCCGTGTGGTAGGCGCTGGAGCTGTCCTTGTCCCTGATCCTGTCACTGTCGCCCTTCTCCAGACCAGGCTGCTCCCGGATGTCAGCCAGCCGACCGTGGCACCGCAGCCCGTCTCTGGGGCTCCTTCCTGGGGAAAGGGAGGGAGAGGACGGGGGGTCCTTCTGGGTCTGACGGAGCTGGTGGGCCTGCATGATGCTCTGGCACTCCAGCTCAATGCTCCTCAGCTCCTCGTTCAGCATCCTTAGCTCCTGCTCCACCCCTGCTCCTCCTCCTCCTCCTCCTCTCGGCTCCGTCACACTACACTCGATGGTGCTGCGTCTGCTGTAGAACAGGCCACACTCCCCGCTGTTCCCGATCTGACACTTGAGCTCCAGGAGCTGTTGGAAACGGTCACACTCCACCCCGACCCCGCACCCGCCTCTGCCCACTCCGCCGTCTCTCCCCTGGGCTGTGGTGAAGGAGTGGCCTCCCTGGGTCTCCCCCCGACCGCCCTGCCCCTGTCCTTTCCGCGTCCGGGCCCTCAGGACCTGGGCAGGCCGCCTGCATACCTGGGCAAGCTGGAGCTCCTGCTCAGAGCTGTCCTCCAGGCGACCCAGACCACTGTCCTTCTCCTGGAGGAGCGAGGAGCAGGTGGCCGTGTCGGTCGTGTCCTCCTCCACCTCCTCTCGACCCCGGAGCTGGGAGGAGCACGGGAGAAGGAAGAGAAGTTATAACGAAAGAATCAGAAAGATACATACACTTATGAAGTAAACATACTTTACTAAACGTGTTTTGGTTTTATCGTGGTTCGACTCTCACCCCTCTCCTCTGATCCTGAAGGATTTCCATCTTCAGCTCCTCCAGGAAGTCCCTGTGGTCCTGGTCCAGCCACACCTCCTCCATCTGCCCCACAGGACCCAGAGGACCTGCTCTCAGTGCACGTGTGTGTGCATGTGTGCCTCAGTGTGTGTGTGTGTAGGCGTGCTGGTCTGTGCTGGTCTGTGTGGCGTGCGTGTGTGTGTGTCTGTACTGTGTATGAGTGTGTGTGTGAGTGTGTGTGTGTGTGTTGGTCAGGTCTGTGACCTCCTACCTGTGTCTCTGGCCTGGTGAGCAGTAGCATGATGCTCCTGGTGTCTTCTCTGCTCAGCAGAGCCACCGCCTCCTCTCTGTCCTGCACGTCGCAGCCATTGATCTGACACGACACACACCATGATGGGGAACTGTTTACACATCAGTCTGAGTGAAGCAATGACAAACAGCGATTGGATCTACGCTCAATTACACATCCACGTATGCACATACAGACAACAAGATGGACACGCGCTACATAGACACACACCACAGAGACACACACCACGGATACAAACACATACACACGCATACACACACATCCGTTACAGCGAGCTGAGGTGCTGGGTGTTCATCAATGGAAGACTGAGGAGCACACACGTACACACACACACACACACGTACACACACACGTACACAGACATGCACACACAACACACAATTAACTGCTGTCTGACAGCTGGCGTTCATCTCTCCTCCAGCAGAGTAATGGGACTGTCAGAGGAAGATAATAGGGGCAGCAGTAATGCTGGGATATATCCCCCCCCCCCTCCTTACACTTCCACACACCACACACACCACACACACCACACACACCACACACCACACCACACCACACCACACACACCACACACACCACACACACACCACACACACCACACCACACACACCACACACACCACACACCACACACACCACACACACCACACACACCACACCACACACACCACACACACCACACACACACCACACCACACACACCACACACACACCACACCACACACACCACACACACCACACACACCACACACACCACACACACCACACCACACACACCACACACACACCACACACACCACACACACCACACACACCACACCACACACACCACACACACCACACCACACACACCACACACACCACACACACACCACACCACACCACACACACCACACACACACCACACCACACCACACACACCACACACACCACACCACACACACCACACACACCACACACACACCACACACACCACACACACCACACAGACCACACACACACCACACCACACAACACACACCACACAGACCACACACACACCACACCACACAACACACACCACACAGACCACACCACACACACAACCCACAAACTCTGGCAGTGGAGCTGCAGCTTCTACAAAGGCTGGGCTGGAGACTGAGACTGAAAGTAGCTTCTGGTACATCAGAGAGGGGCCTCCCACTACCCACCTGTAAGATCCTGTCTCCCTCCCGGATCCGCCCGTCTCTGCCAGCGATGCTGTTGGTTCCCACCTACACACAGGAACACAGACTCCAGTACAGATGGCAGCAGGTAGATAACGCAGGCAACACCTCTCTTATCTGGAGAAACAATAGATTGTCCTCCACGCCACCTCTCCCCAGCTCTCCCTCATCAGAGATCCTGCTCTTCATGGGACTATATTGCTTTCAGAGCGCTGCAAACGTTCAGTCGTCATGAGGCTGTTTAACTGAACGACAACAAGGCGATGCAGATTGCAAGCTCTGACAGTGTGATTGATTCTGTTCGAACCCTCTTGTCAGTTGGCATCATGATGACTTTCTGCCCACTCTGATGACACTTTGATGTTTTATTGTCAACAAACAGCCAGCTATCTCCCATCCGGCAGCCTTGAGCCTTCATGAGCGAAGACAAAAATAGAATGATTGTGTTGAAACATTTATTGGTTTTCTCCATTCAGTATAGAGCCATGTACTGTATAGAGCCATGTACTGTATAGAACCATGTACTGTATAGAACCATGTACTGTACAGAGCCATGTACTGTATAGAGCCATGTACTGTACAGAGCCATGTACTGTACAGAGCCATGTACTGTATAGAGCCATGTACTGTACAGAACCATGTACTGTATAGAGCCATGTACTGTATAGAGCCATGTACTGTACAGAGCCATGTACTGTATAGAGCCATGTACTGTATAGAGCCATGTACTGTACAGAGCCATGTACTGTATAGAGCCATGTACTGTATAGAGCCATGTACTGTACAGAACCATGTACTGTACAGAGCCATGTACTGTATAGAGCCATGTACTGTATAGAGCCATGTACTGTACAGAGCCATGTACTGTATAGAGCCATGTACTGTACAGAGCCATGTACTGTATAGAACCATGTACTGTATAGAGCCATGTACTGTATAGAACCATGTACTCTATAGAGCCATGTACTCTATAGAGCCATGTACTGTATAGAGCCATGTATTGTACAGAGCCATGTACTGTATAGAACCATGTACTGTATAGAGCCATGTACTGTATAGAGCCATGTACTGTATAGAATCATGTACTGTACAAAGCCATGTACTGTACAGAGCCATGTACTGTATAGAGCCATGTACTGTATAGAACCATGTACTGTACAGAGCCATGTACTGTATAGAACCATGTACTGTACAGAGCCATGTACTGTATAGAGCCATGTACTGTATAGAGCCATGTACTGTATAGAATCATGTACTGTACAGAGCCATGTACTGTATAGAACCATGTACTGTACAGAGCCATGTACTGTATAGAGCCATGTACTGTATAGAACCATGTACTGTATAGAGCCATGTACTGTATAGAACCATGTACTGTATAGAACCATGTACTGTACAGAGCCATGTACTGTACAGAGCCATGTACTGTATAGAACCATGTACTGTATAGAGCCATGTACTGTACAGAGCCATGTACTGTATAGAGCCATGTACTGTATAGAGCCATGTACTGTACAGAGCCATGTACTGTATAGAACCATGTACTGTACAGAGCCATGTACTGTATAGAGCCATGTACTGTATAGAACCATGTACTGTATAGAGCCATGTACTGTATAGAGCCATGTACTGTACAGAGCCATGTACTGTATAGAGCCATGTACTGTACAGAGCCATGTACTGTATAGAGCCATGTACTGTATAGAGCCATGTACTGTACAGAGCCATGTACTGTATAGAGCCATGTACTGTATAGAGCCATGTACTGTACAGAGCCATGTACTGTATAGAACCATGTACTGTATAGAGCCATGTACTGTATAGAACCATGTACTGTACAGAGCCATGTACTGTATAGAGCCATGTACTGTATAGAGCCATGTACTGTACAGAGCCATGTACTGTATAGAACCATGTACTGTACAGAGCCATGTACTGTATAGAGCCATGTACTGTATAGAACCATGTACTGTATAGAGCCATGTACTGTACAGAGCCATGTACTGTATAGAGCCATGTACTGTACAGAACCATGTACTGTACAGAGCCATGTACTGTATAGAGCCATGTACTGTATAGAGCCATGTACTGTACAGAGCCATGTACTGTATAGAGCCATGTACTGTACAGAGCCATGTACTGTATAGAACCATGTACTGTATAGAGCCATGTACTGTATAGAACCATGTACTGTATAGAGCCATGTACTGTATAGAGCCATGTACTGTATAGAGCCATGTATTGTACAGAGCCATGTACTGTATAGAACCATGTACTGTATAGAGCCATGTACTGTATAGAGCCATGTACTGTATAGAATCATGTACTGTACAAAGCCATGTACTGTACAGAGCCATGTACTGTATAGAGCCATGTACTGTATAGAACCATGTACTGTACAGAGCCATGTACTGTATAGAACCATGTACTGTACAGAGCCATGTACTGTATAGAGCCATGTACTGTATAGAGCCATGTACTGTATAGAATCATGTACTGTACAGAGCCATGTACTGTATAGAACCATGTACTGTACAGAGCCATGTACTGTATAGAGCCATGTACTGTATAGAACCATGTACTGTATAGAGCCATGTACTGTATAGAACCATGTACTGTATAGAACCATGTACTGTACAGAGCCATGTACTGTACAGAGCCATGTACTGTATAGAACCATGTACTGTATAGAGCCATGTACTGTACAGAGCCATGTACTGTATAGAGCCATGTACTGTACAGAGCCATGTACTGTATAGAACCATGTACTGTACAGAGCCATGTACTGTATAGAGCCATGTACTGTATAGAGCCATGTACTGTATAGAGCCATGTACTGTACAGAGCCATGTACTGTATAGAGCCATGTACTGTACAGAGCCATGTACTGTATAGAGCCATGTACTGTATAGAGCCATGTACTGTACAGAGCCATGTACTGTATAGAGCCATGTACTGTATAGAGCCATGTACTGTACAGAGCCATGTACTGTATAGAACCATGTACTGTATAGAGCCATGTACTGTATAGAACCATGTACTGTACAGAGCCATGTACTGTATAGAGCCATGTACTGTATAGAGCCATGTACTGTACAGAGCCATGTACTGTATAGAACCATGTACTGTACAGAGCCATGTACTGTATAGAGCCATGTACTGTATAGAACCATGTACTGTATAGAGCCATGTACTGTACAGAGCCATGTACTGTACAGAGCCATGTACTGTATAGAGCCATGTACTGTATAGAGCCATGTACTGTACAGAGCCATGTACTGTATAGAGCCATGTACTGTACAGAGCCATGTACTGTACAGAGCCATGTACTGTATAGAGCAATGTACTGTATAGAGCCATGTACTGTATAGACACTGGCATGTGGACCAACCCCCCCCCCCCCCCCAGTAAGTGAGCAAACACTAACTCACGCATGCACGCACATACAAACACACACATCCATAAATACATATTAACGAAGCGGATTAGCATTTCCATGCTTTTTCAGAGGTACAGAAATAGATGTGAGGTATGGCTCCCATCTGGTGAGCTGTGCTGAGGGGGGTTTGGGTACCTGGTTTTGGTACTACATGTGCTGGGCTGCTCCTGTCTCGGAAGGTCTACTGGAAATGAATCTAGTGTAAGAGCATGTACTACTCTACAGACAGAGCAGAACCAGCAGGTTCCGAGTCATGACTCCTATACTATACCTTGTTGCTGTGCGAGTTACATGGCGAAGAAACCAAATTCTTATTTGATTCTGATATGAGAGCCTGGTGGTGACTGATGTGTCTGAAGTACCGAAATGAACAAGAGGAGACTTTCTCAGTTAAAGTAGCGAGATGCGTAAAGACTCCTCTACTTTCCTCTTTGTCTCCGTGTTTGACACACAGGAGCGTCTGGTGGGTAAATGTGTCATTTTACACTCCACAGGACATGAGGAGGGTTTCACTGTGGACTAATTAAAATCCTCAATTAAAAAGACGTCGGAGCTGAAGGAACATAGGGAGGACTGGGAGGATAGGGAATCATATTTCAGCCTTGACTTCCTCTTCCTCCATGGTCTGTTTACTCTCTGCCGCGCGTTCGACTTGCAAACAGTCCCCGTTCTTAACCCTCTTCTAATTCAGTTAGACTTACTCCATGCCTATCCAAAAGGGGCTTCACATTATCTTTTAATTACATCCTAGAAGAAAGCTAATGGATCAGTGGGGTTCCATGTTTGATTTGTCAGCCCCCAGTGTCTGCGTGGGGGGGGGGGGGGGGCAAAAGGGACTGGGGAGGGAGGTATCCTAGAGTTAGGCATTGGGGTGACAAAGACTCTCAGCAGGGTATCCACAGCAAGGTATCAGTCCTGCTAAACAACGGAAGACCCAACTGAGTGACAGCACTAATGTGACTGAATTTGGTCACCAGCACCAGCATTACTTCAACTGTCTGTCATCCGACCAAGAAGACACCCCACCCCACTGAGGCAGGACTGCTGAACACTACAGCTCACTGGTTCCAAACCACCTCTGCCTTTTCCAAGAAGAAAAATACTTTGTTGACTCAATGTTGTAAACGAGAGCTTAATGCATTTTTCATTACATTGATCTTTTCCTACACAATTGGGAGTGTATATGAAATCCACAGATGCACAGAGCTGTGTGTCTAACCTGGCTGACGTAGATGCCTGTGTCCTCCTCATCATCAGTCCTGTAGCACAAGGTCAGACCCAACTTCTCCTGGCTGTTCAGCCTGAGTAGCTCCACCTCCTAGACACACACACACACACGCATCACAAGCACACACACACACACAGCAGAGAAAGATATACAATATCAACATCACAATGAACAACAAAAACAGTACTATGGAGCCCCAGTCCCAGCAGGGACTCTCTCTTGGCCGTGCTGCTGATGGGGTTCCTCTTCCCTGTCTCCGGCACGTGATTTAGACCACAACTGCAGCGACGTGTCCCGTGTTGTTTGATCCCACAGTGTGTGAAGTGACAGACAGGGCCTGAGACGGAGATATCATCTCTATTAACCCAGCTCCGCCAAAATCATTTTACTGTCTTGTGATGTTACAGTAAGGTGGTGGTGGGGGAAGGGGAGGGAAGAGGGTGCTCAGCAGGGGGCTAAAAAGGATGGAGGGGGGGTTTGACTAGCCCAATTTAAAAAAGGTGTCTTCCGCCAGAAAAGAACAAAGCAGGAAGAGTGACAGGGGGAGTAATTAGTTTGTGTGACCTGTGACTGTTGAGAACACCAAGCTCTCCTCACAGGAGGAGGAAGCTGTTCCACAGGCTCTCATCAGTAAACACTCTTCATTTACACTGAGCAGGCTGTTACAGTAGGACCACACAGGAGTAGATCTGGCTGGCTGGTTTGTTGACTGGTTGGCTGGTTGGTTTGCTGGCTGACTGGCTGGCTGGCTGGTTTGATCCCAGCCTGGTATGTGTGGATGAGTAGAGACAGAGATCACACCACTGTAGAGATTAGGATGGTTGACAGTATATATACTGTATATAGGTCACACTGTTCTGACCAGAGCTAGGACACTACCTTCTAATCATCCATATGTTTCTGCTCTGCACGTGGGCCCCCATCAACACAGCAGCCACCGTGCTGCCCTCCTCATCATGGGAAGTGTGTACGGCATCCCAGCGCACTCCTGATGAGCTGGACTCAGAGGTCATGGAGGTCAGAGACTCACTCCTGGAGGTCAGGCAGGGAGCCGTGGCTGTGATTGCAGCTGAGCCTGGGACTGGGCAACTCTCTGTTGGGTCCCTAGAGATTTCCCATCGGGCTGTCTGTATGTGCAGTGTACGACATGCAGAGTGTAGAGTATGCACACGCACACACACTCACTCACACACACACACACACACACACACTCAAAAGGAGTCACAGCTGTTGAAGGAGAAAGCCTAATAACCCAGAATGCCATCCAGTGAGAAGAGCTGCCCATTACAGGAAAAGCCACTGACACATGTGACTCCCGTCACACCACATCAGCTTCCCGTCACACACACGCTCACACGTACACACACACAATACACAAACATTTACACACACACAAAACAGATCCACCCCTATCTGTCGATCACAAACACACTTGGTAGTTACTCGCCGTCACCCACACAACCCCTTACACAGACACAAGCACACACACACATACACAGATGCATGGGGATCAGCCCTATCAGAAGGAGCAGCTGGGACGTGTGCAGTGGTGTGTAGACCAGGCAGAGATGTATGGTGTGTGTGTGTGTGTGTGTGTGTGTGTGTGAGCAGGATGATCGGTCAGGAGAGCCTCAGAGATATGCACCACCACAGAGACACACCAGCTCTGTCTCCTGCTTGTCTACTTGTTCTCCAACAGCTGATGAACAAGTCCCATCTTGAGATGTGTATCAGCGTTTGTTTGTCACAGTGGGACACAGACCCAGTCGAACAGGATCAGTTTAGGAACAGAAACATGGAAGAGTTTGGCTGGTTTAGAGAAATAGAGAAACGAGGGTTGTGATTGTCATCAGGATTCAAGGCGTACCTCATACTCCATCTCCTCCACTCTGCCACCCTGGGCCGGGGCCTGGGACAGGTACTCCGGACACTCGTAGAACTCTGGCTCCATGGTGTGGAGGGAGTGACAGCTGAGGACAAGGAGGGAGAGAGAGAGGGTGAGAGAGAGAGAGGTGAGAGAGAGAGAGAGAGAGAGAGAGAGAGGAGAGAGAGAAAGAGAGAGAGAGAGAGAGAGAGAGAGAGAGAGAGAGAGAGAGAGAGAGAGAGAGAGAGAGAGAGAGAGAGGTGAGAGAGAGAGAGGGTGAGAGAGAGAGGGTGAGAGAGAGGATGAGAGAGAGAGAGAAAGAGAGGGGGTGAGAGAGAGGGAGAGAGAGAGAGAGGATGAGAGAGAGGGTGAGAGAGAGGGAGAGAGAGAGACAGACAGAAAGAGAGAGTCAGACAGACATTGTGGAGTAAGGGTGAAAAGAAGGAGGAGGGGTGGGGAGAAGAAAAGACAGAGAGATAAGATGTATCATCAATAGTGAATAAATCATCACACACTCCCCTCCTCCCTCATCTCCCCTGTCCTCCTCTCTGGCCTCCTCTCCCTCTCCTCCTCCCAGCCTACAGACTGATGTCTGAGCCCCGTGCAGCTCTATAAATAGCAGAGTTACCGTAGCACCAGTGGGCCCTCACTATCAGGCCATTGGCTGTTAATCTGCCAGTAAATCCTCCATTAAAGAAAATGGATGTAGCAGACTGAAGCTATTATGACACACTGCACTCTAATGATGCTGTATGGACATGCTGGAGGCCACACTAACACACACACTAACACACACACACACACACAGACGGACGTGGTGCCTTACCTATCAGACAGCAGGAAGGGGCAGATGTCCGGTACAGGAGGGGTGGGTGAGCGGAGCTTGGCCAACGCCATGATGTGTTCAAAGGTGATGTCCGTCTGCGTGCACACGTCCGCCACGCCCACTTCCTGTCTGTCGCCGTGGAGACGGGGAGTCCGCCGCAGCACCTGCACCACGATGGGCTCCCTCCTCATGGCCTCCACCACCGCGTCCTCCGACCCCGCCTTCGAGAAGTCCCGCCCATTCACCTGGAGGGGGGGGGGGGTGGGGGGGTTGTAGAGAGGTCATCACATGGGAAACTTGAGTTTCACATCAGGGTTCGCCTTCGTCCTTCTCTAAACACACACACACACACGCACACCTCTTGTCTCCAGTCATCTGTGACTTCTGACAGTCCATCCAATTAAATGAGCTTGTTACAGCCTGGCTGTCAGGTTCTCAGATTCTGTCATCCACAGATTGATTCTGCAGGTTGATTGTTGATGACTGAGAGGGGGGGGGTGGTGGGCTGTCACAGCTTGCTGGGGAACCCGTCGTAACAGGAAGCATTTGGAGGTCTAAACAGTTATTATCATAACATCAACTATCATGACAAGCTGTGTATCAGTGTGTTTCTATGTATGTGTGTGTGTGTTTTCTGTGTGTGTTTACAGCATGTGTGTGGATGTGAATCCACCTGTGAGCATGTGTGTGTCTGCGTGTGAATGCAGCTGTGTGTGTGTTTCTGTGTGTGTTTAGAGCATGTGTGTGGATGTGAATGCACCTGTGAGCATGTGTGTGTCTGTGTGTGTATGCACCTGTGTGTGTGTGTGTGTGTCAGTGGGAGTGCATGCACCTGTGTGTACGTACTGTATGTGTGCAGGTGTGTATGTGTGAGTGTGTGTGTCCTCAACAAAGGCCAGCAGGGGGGAGGGGGGGTCTTCCTCAGGGCCGGAGGGTCAGAGCCAGGCGCCCGCTCAGAGGAGCTGGTCTGTCAGGGAAGAGCGCCTCATATCGACCACACACCAATAATCACACCTCAGCCTGCTGCAGCCAAATGCCACATCACGCCATCCACATCCACCGCTGCTGTAGCCTGGCCAGGGACGTGTGCTCCTGTGTGAGGGGGAGGAGGCAGGCAGGCAGGCAGGCAGGCAGGGGAGCCAGGGATGATAGTGTGGGGAGAGGAGCCCTCTTCATATCCCGGACACGCACTCCACTCCCCTGCTGAGAGGGCTTTCAGCAGGTGATGGACTGGGCTGGAGAGGGTGTTCTGGCGGTAAATAAAAACAGGCGGAAACAACAGCCAGCCGGGACGGAGCGAGTGGAGGCTTTTAGACGTGGAGAGAGGTCAGAGGTCGGCTGGGCTGTTTCGTTAGCTCAGGATGTTATCATCAGCCACTTAGCCGCTGTAATGCCACTGGGTCTTTAGCTAGGGACAGGGAAGGAAAGTAATAAAGCACAGCGATAAGACCTTAGCTACCACACAACGTCTGGGTATGAATTGTGATGTGTGTGTGCAAAACACGTGCATGTTTTGTCACACTGAGATAAGAGCTTGGTGGAAAGCTCTCAACAAACAGCTTCTGCGGCTAGATAGCAGGTCATTATAAACTAATGGAAACATGCCGCATGCATACACACACCCACACTCACTCATGGACTTAGTCCAGTATGACGTAAACCCTGACAGCGCTGAACAGCACCAGTGGTTGTTTATACAGATCCCCTTTGACTGCATGATGCCAGCAGCTCAATGAGAGAGAACAATTGGTCAGAACACAATGCAGAGGCTGACAGTCTCCTCTGGAGAGCTGGCTCTTCCACACCCAGAGATCCCACGTCGCTCTGCCCAGCAGGACGGAGGGAAAAGGGCACTTCTCTGACACATTGCTTCTCTCAGGTTGTTTTCAATCTCGGAGAGTTGACGATGAGAACAGAAAGCTCAGCTGCCCTAAACCAGACAATCTCCCGACCTCATCTCCTCTGATCCGCCGTCAGGAGACGGAGGAGACCTCTCATCTGTTGAAGTCAACCAGCAAATGTCTCATTTCAATAATCACCCGGTAAGCTTGCGTATCCTCCAAAGCTGCAGGCGAAAGTAAAATGTGACCAACATTTGAGAGAACCTCAGGGAGGGTAGACTGGAGAGTGTCCCAGGCACAGTCAACCCCTGGCCGACCGGTCTGGCCCAGTTAACACATGCTAGCACAGTTGTCCTCCAAATTACCCAGACAACACAAACACCTGCGATGGAAAAACAGCTCCTGCATGCTCTGTTGTTTAGGTTGTGTTGTGTATCACACCAATTAATCACGGTGACAAGTTGCTAATGAGGGGCCATTCAACTGTTAACCAGAAGGAAGGGGTGGGTGGGGGGAGGGGGGGACGGGGGGGGTGTCCTCCAGTTCCCTCAGAGCCCAAATCCTGAACATAGCTATGGAGAGAATGTGTCCTTATTGTGGTGTAGCTGTTCATCTCATGAACTCCCATGTTCTTTGGAGTCAACTGCTCTCTCAACTGGCTTACGACATCCTGCGTGCCCCACACATCTATTCTCCGCCACTCTAGCAACAACATCACAATTAGCTTTACAACACCACACACTCAGACAGCAACACCCCCCCCCCCCCCCCACATACACACACACACACAACATATCCCAGTTGTGCATCCCAGCAGGTGCTAGATCCAGCTCTTGGATGTTCGACGGTGGGTGTAGGTGTCGAGGCAGGTGGGTTGTATTGAAGTGTGCCTGCCCTTCCCGGGCGCCGTGCCAGCCGCAGCCCTGACGCCAGACCAGCAGGGGGCGGCGGAGCCCTGGTGCCACCACAGAGACGCCGTGGATTCACAGCGCGAGAAAGCAGCGTGCCATCTGTTTGTCAGTCTTGTTGTTGTTGCTGTTGATGCGGCATCATGATGAGCTCCGGGAGATCTGACTGGAGCTAAACATTCTGCATTAGAAGGCGTCATTAGCCAACCAGCTTAGGCCCGGGGAGGTGAAAACTCGAAGGCGATGTATGTGCACAACGTTGAGAGAGGAATTCTTTAATGAGGCGGTGCGATGTGAATTCCACTTCCTCTCCTGGCCTGCTGGTAATGAGATGCATATTACTGGTGAAGCACCTCTCCCATTAGCATATTTCCTGTCTGCCGTCAGTTCTTGGAGAGAAACATTGCCTCACACTCCATCAGAGGCAGATGTGCATCGCTGTAGGTCCCTCAAGAGCTCTGTTACTTAGCTCAGCTAAACGTGCAGTACAGACGTGTTGTTTACAATCATTTCACATTCACTCCTAAAACCTGAGCTAGTTTATTTTTCTTGTCATGAATCCATGCATGCCCAGGCCACATATTATAAGAGCTATTTTCAGCCGTGCACATATGTAAGGGCAGATGGCAGGGGTTCCTAGCAGTAATAGGAAACCGTCCTTGAACACAGATAATGAGTTTTGCAGGCCAGGTGGTTAAGTGGCAACTTTACACCAGGCAGCACCAGGCACTGCTGTAACCTGACCTGCGTCTGGGATACCTGGACCAGCTACAGACCCACAGCACACACCTGGACCAGCTACAGACCCACAGCACACACCTGGACCAGCTACAGACCCACAGCACACACCTGGACCAGCTACAGACCCACAGCACACACCTGGACCAGCTACAGACCCACAGCACACACCTGGACCAGCTACAGACCCACAGCACACACCTGGACCAGCTACAGACCCACAGCACACACCTGGACCAGCTACAGACCCACAGCACACACCTGGACCAGCTACAGACCCACAGCACACACCTGGACCAGCTACAGACCCACAGCACACACCTGGACCAGCTACAGACCCACAGCACACACCTGGACCAGCTATAGACCCACAGCACACACCTGGACCAGCTATAGACCCACAGCACACACCTGGACCAGCTACAGACCCACAGCACACACCTGGACCAGCTACAGACCCACAGCACACACCTGGACCAGCTACAGACCCACAGCACACACCTGGACCAGCTACAGACCCACAGCACACACCTGGACCAGCTACAGACCCACAGCACACACCTGGTTCTAGACCAGCCTTCAAGACTTGCAGACACAGCACAATCTATCTATTTAGCCACACAACTATTCATTTAAACACGCACACAGGACAAACACAGGACAAACACAGGACAAACACAGGACAAACACAGGACACACACAGGACAAACACAGGACAAACACAGGACAAACACAGGACACACACAGGACAAACACAGGAAAAACACAGGACACACACAGGACAAACACAGGACAAACACAGGACAAACACAGGACAAACACAGGACAAACATAAACAGGATGTCACCTCAGGAGGAGACTCCTCCTGAGGCAGACGGAGGGATGACGACAGACGGACGGACGGACAGACAGACCGGGAGCACTGGAGAGGAACAGACATGTGTCAGTGTCTGGTGTCTGATTAGTGAGGGGAGGGCTGGGGGGAGGAGAGGAGGAAGGAAGGGGAAGAAGAGGATGAGACGAGAGACGAAGAGAGAGGGTGGATGTTTTTGCACATACAGCTTGTACACACAAAACCTCTCACCTTTCTTTTTCTTTCTGTGTTAGTTTCTCTCTCTCTCTCTCTCTCTCTCTCTCTCTCTCTCTCTCTCTCTCTCTCTCGCTCTCTCTCTCTCTCTCTCTCTCTCTCTCTCTCTCTCTCTCTCTCTCTCTCTCTCTCTCTCTCTCTCTCTCTCTCTCTGTCTCTCTGTCTCTCTCTCTTTCGCTCTCTTGCTCTCTCTTTCTCTCTCTCTCTCTTTCTCCTTCTCTGTCTCTCTCCAGGGTCATAATATTAGTCATATTCCAGAGCCCTCTGTATGGTAATAAAAGATAGTGCTAAAACAGGGCTGATAAAACCTATGGTGTGTGTGTGTGTAGGAGTGACATGTTGGGTCTCACCCCATTGCAGTTTCAGGCAACCCTTATCAGGGGAGACCAGGGGGGAAGGTGACCTGTGGAGTGGAACCAGCTATCCCCTCCACACCCCCTCACACCCCCAGCAAACCCCCTCCATCCCCGGCTCAAACACACACAAAACCCCCATGCACATGCCCAGCACAGACATATGCAAGCACACACACTTCTTTGTGCGAGCGTGTGAATGCAAGGTCAAAGCAGGTCACATGACAGACTAATTAGACACTCTGAGCATTTTTGGTCGCCGTCAGAGTTCTGAACAGAGCTCAGATCGCAGGCGGGTGGCAGGAGGGGGGGAGGGTGATACTGGGGATCAGGGTGTTGTAAGATTACATTACATCCAGAGCCAGTAAGATTCAGCGCTGGGTTTTTAATGTTGAACTAATTTGTTTGTCCTTCTGTGTGTGTGTGTGTGTGACTGACATTCGCTCTCACTGTTTCTCTCTCTCTCTCTCTCTCTCTCTCTCTCTCTCTCTCTCTCTCTCTCTCTCTCTCTCTCTCTCTCTCTCTCTCTCTCTCTCTCTCTCTCTCTCTCTCTCCTTCCCTCCCTCCCTCCCTCCCTCCCTCCCTCCCTCTCTCTCTCTCTCTCTCTCTCTCTCTCTCTCTCTCCCTCTCTCCCTCTCTCTCTCTCTCTCTCTCTCTCTCTCTCTCCCCCCTCTCTCTCTCTCTCTCTCTCTCTCTCACCCTGGCCCCCTTCCTCTGTTCTGTTTACTGTTAAAAGTCTAAAGCCAAGAAATGGACATTCATGGAGACTGCCTGTGATATAATGCATGGTATTATGTGACATTAGTTGGCACGCACACAGACACACACACAGACACACACACACACACAGCCTGCACTCCATAAGGATCCTGTTCATAAAGGGACAGCGGAGACAGACAGAGCAGAGATGAGAGGGGAGGAGAAATACAGATTTTGATGAGTCCCCCTCCCCACAGGTGGAACACCATGACAGGGATCTGACACGTTCCTGATAAGGTCACACGCACGCACACACACACTCACACAAAAACAGAGAGGAACCGGAAAGGAAAGGTCACTTCATCTCCACTCCATCAAAACGAGGGAGTTGGTATCGGGGGAGGAGGGGAAGTGAGAGATGAGAGAGGGAGGTCAAGGAAGAGAGAGTAAAAAGAGGGGGGTGGAGGAGGAGGGTGGAGGAAGAGGGAAGAAAGAGCGAGGAGGAGGGAAGATAACGGGTGCAGGGTCAACGACACATGTACACACCACACACACACACACACACACACACTCCGTCGGGGAAGGATGAGGCAATGCTCCAGGTTGTGTGACCATATGGTTGTGAGGGTGTGAGTGTGTCCACAGTTTCCAGCTCTGTATGGTCCTGCAGGGACACCATAGGTGGGGCAGAGGTAGAGGGGCTGTCTGCCCCCCCCCCATGCTGCTCCACAGACTGGACATGTGGCATAGCATCTGTCCATCACAGACATGACACACACACACACACATATGTACACACACGCACCCAAGCGCACACACACAGTCACACACACCTACACACACACAGACACACATACAATTACATGTACACCACTTGCCTCCACACACACACACACACACACACAAAGTACAATAGAATCAATGTGAACAGTCACCCTGGAGTCATAAATCAGTGGTTCTGAGGAGCAGGTGGGGTCATGGAGACAGGAGGGAGTCAGAATGGAGGAGAGAGTGTGAAAGATTCCCCAGACTCTCTCAGGATGGTTAGACTCACACAGGACCACTGACACACTTTCTCCTCGCTGTGCCACTTCTCTCCTTCTCTCTCCTCGTTCCCTTTCTACCAGTCATCTCCCTCCCTCCCTCCCTCCATTCTCTCCCTCTCCTTTCTCCCTTTAACCACCCCTGAACTTCACTTCATATTACTATCCCCTGTATTCCTTCTCTTCCTAAAGGGACACCCCTTGTCTATCTTCATCATACCTGGACGGAACAGTACACTCATCACCACTACACCACATGACAGTACAAAGGACAACCCTACACGTGTGGGGCAGACAGTGAGACAGTCAGACAGTGAGATAGTCAGGCAGTCAGACAGGCAGACAGGCAGACAGTGAGATAGTCAGGCAGTCAGACTGCTCCCTCTGCGTGTCTGGGATTAGAGACACTGCTGTAATACCGTAGCTAACACTGGCCACACTGGTGGAGTGATCAACCCTAAGCCCTGCCATGCTGACAGGCACACACACACACACACACACACGCACACACACACACGCACACACACACACACACACGCACACACGCACACACGCACACACACAGGCATGCAGACCTACACACACACACACACACACAATCTCTTGGAGGCCTGCCATGGCAGCGGGATGCTCAGTGTGTGAGGAGGAAGGATGAGCAACAGAAATCCTCTCTTTGTTGTGAGAGGAGCCAGCAGAGTCTCTACCGACACATCAGCTTCAACCACCACAACTTCACAACAACACTGACAGTGTTCTTCATCAATACCTCTTACTGTGTACTGCCTACAATATTAGACCAGAGAGACGACTGGATATCAGTGCGACTAGTCGTCTCAGGTAGTTTCTCACAACATGAGTAAACTGTTTAGACTGTCTCCATAGTCACCCTTCACATGTCTGGTAGAGACAGACACATACACACCACAGACCTGGGGCTACATGGGTCACACATGCCACAAACCTCAGGTTCGAATCTGCACCTCTCCTCTCTGATGGACAACGACACAGACTCAGTTCTGCTCCACACAACCTGAACACTGTTTGGCTCTTTGTTTTCATTCTGCTTCTTCCTCTCTCTGCTTCTCACACATTCAGTCTCGGCCAGGTTCTAGAGTCTACACACAGAATGTTTAATGTTTCTTCTGTGTTGTCTTATTAGTGAGAGCATAACTGAGCAGGAGAGGAGACACGTGCCTCTCCACCACCACATCACAGACGTACACACTGTAACACAGCATCATATTTCCTCTATTCCTCTTTGATGTCAGTCAGAGAGAGCAGGGTGGAGGGAGAAAAGGAAAGAGGGAGAGAGAGAGAGAGGTTTGATCCTCCCACAGGCAGAAAGCCGCACATCTCCCAGCGAACAGAAATAACTAGCGGCGCTGCTCAGCTTTGAAGAAAACACCGTCTCTGGGACACAGAGTTTTGAAGAGAGATCCTCTCATCCTCTCTCTCTCGTTTTCTCTCCCCACACATCTTCATCTCTCTGTCTTTATCTCTTTATCTCCCCGTCTCATTCTCTCTCTCTCACGCTCTCTCTTTCTCTCTCTCTGTTCCTGTATGTCTCTCTCTCTCTCGTCATCTGCCTCTCTAACATTCAGGCATGCCTCCACCCAACCATAGGGCACTGTACCCCCTCTCAGAGATCGTAGCCCCTTCCTGCCCCCACGTGTTCCTTACCTGAGCAATCTCATACAGCAGCTTGTAGTGTTCCTCCCGCTTCTGTAAAGTGCACAAATTGCAGCCCATTCTAGTTGTCAGGGCGACGGTGAGCGCTGTGCTGCACGGTGCCGTGTGTGTTTGTGTGTGTGTGTGTGTGTGTGAGAGAGAGGGTCCCCCGTGGCGATCAGGCAGCGGAACACACTCCGTTAAAGCATGTCTCATCCGAGTCTCCTCAGAAAGCGTCTCTCCTGTTACACGCGTCTACCGCGCTGTACACACGCGCACACGAACACACACTCCGGTGTACTCCAGGAAGGTCTCTCAGAGGGTGCGCGCATCTGTTTGTTTGTGACAGCAGGACAAGTAAGAACAACTGGCTCTCTATCTCTATGTCTCTCTTTCTCTCTCTGTCTCGTTCTCTCTCTCTCTGATTCTGTAGTCTGAGCTCTATTTCTGTCGTTTGTCGTTCCCCCTCCTCTCCCTCTCTCTCTCCCTCTCCCTCTCTCTCTCACTATGATCACACATTCATACACACACGCTGGGCTGCTGGGGACACACCCCCTCTGTGTCAGGATCACTACAAGACCACACCTACTCCTTCTCATGAATAATCAACAAGCTGATTGGCTGACTGGGAAAGGGGGTGGAGGAAGGTGTATGTTCATGTGTTTGAGGGTGGGAGGGAGGTGGGCATGAGGGTGAGTGTTCTTCGATTTTATATCAGACTAGCTGTAATGTTCAAACACACTGAGTCAAACAAACTTGGTCTTTCTTAGCGTGTGGATGATGTGTGTGTGTGTGGGTGATGTGTGTGTGTGGGTGATGTGTGTGTGTGTGGGTGATGTGTGTGTGTGGATGATGTGTGTGTGTGTGGGTGATGTGTGTGTGTGGGTGATGTGTGTGTGTGTCCTCTCCCACTTGCTCCTGTGTGTATGCCGTCAAACCCAATTGAACTCCTTCTGTTGAATTGTGTTTACACTGCTAATCCAGTTACACATGTTTGACCAGTATATTTCTTTAACACAATCAATCTCACTCAGGTCCAATCAGATAAAACCCTGAGAGCGTGTGAGTGGAGGAGAAGTGCTTTCCAGAGTAATAGATTCAGAGCTGTGAACTGTCGGGGACTGAGCAGCTGTTAGCCTAGCAGTGCTCAGGAAGACACAGACTGCTATTGATTAGCATCAAATTAGCTTCCACTCTAACTGACCCTGCTACTCACTGCAGGGGAGAGGGATGGAGGGAGGGAGGGAGGGAGGGGGGGAGGGGCGGGAGGGAGGGAGGGTGTAAATACAGAATAATGGAGACAGACTGAAGGGAGACTGAAGGAGGAGGAGAGAAAGTGAAGCAGAGTGGTGTGTAACTACTCCCCAGAGATGAGCGACCACAACTGGAGTTGTATACGTTAAGTTGATATGCAGACAGATGGATGGATTTAGGAAAACTGCACTGAATTGTATCTCTGAGTTTTAAGTGTCCGCTGAAATAACCTCCTTCCTTTTTCCTGTACAATCACCAAGTCAAGGGCATCAGATATCACCACTCTCACACACACACTTTCTCCTAGGGTCTGACTCTGAAGGTGACTCTGAGATGACATCACTGTGACTAACTACCTCTAGGGTCCCTCCCCTTTATCATTTTGTCTATCTCTATCTCTCCACCACTCCATTCCTCCATCCCTCCACCTCTCTCCCAGATACAACACTGGCCTTCAGGTTGATCCTATAACTGTTTAATAGGGCTGTTTATAAAGGTCACGGCAGAATCATGCAAATAACGATTAACTGTTTCCTGGAAAACATGATTCTCACACACAGGAAGAGAGAGAGAGAAAAAAAGAGAGAGTGGAGACAAAATGACAGGGAGAGGGAGGGCCGTCAGAGGTGTCATGGAAAGGGTGAGGTTCAAAGGTCACCTCTGAACAGTGCTGCCGGAGGGCGACGCCTGTCACTTCAAAGGAAAGCTAAAGCGCCTCATTTACATAACGTCCTGTTTGACAGCGGAGGGTCACATGGGTGGGCCGTTGTGTTCGGGAGGAGAGAGTGTGTCGGTCATGTGACCCCTGCACTAGACCAGAGAGGCCAACCAGGAAGAGGGTGTTGTGTAAAGGCTCTCAGCCCCCCCCCCCCCCCCCCCCCCAGCATCCTGGGAGCTGCCTCAGGTAGATACATTACCTCCTGACACGGAGGCTGACAGAACTCACGCGCCACCCTCCTGAGAGACGCCTGCCTCTCTCTCATGACAGCAGGAAGCCGAGATCTGAGAGTGCCCTTCACGCAAGGGCACTCCGGAGCTCAGATGACTCAGATGACTCCGAAGAGTTAGGATCTTCTGAGAAGCGTCTTGATCGCTTCGCTTCAGCACAGCTCTGACAGATGGTCATTAGCGCTGTGCATTCACCCCCTGCCAAAATCCGTCGTGCAAACTTGGTTAGGTCAAACCACGATGACAGCGCCATGAGATCAGGATGTTCCTACGCCAGTAACCGATAGCAACAGTGAGGGATCAACTACTCAGATCGGGGATGGATTATGTTGGTCTTGACCATGGGGAGAGGAACACGTCATAGTATCACTGTTACCTTGCAGCACTCCTGTCCTCCACTAAACAGTTTCTCGCTGGCTGGAGACAATTCATCATATAACAGTCTAAACCTTTCAGCTGACTGTGAACACAGTCTGGAGCTTTTTGTAGTCCCATAGGTGACGAAGCTAATTACCATGCTGTGTTCCTTTCTCTCTCTGCGTCCCAGTAATTATATTGTCACAATCAAGTCATTGTTCTATTTTTGCATTGCAAGGCTAACCATTCAGATGGTCACTATGAATCTCCTCTCGCTGTCTCTCTCGTTCTGTCTGAGCTTTCTCGCTTATTTAATTAACAGCCAAATGAACAGCATCACGAATGGAACAGAACCGTGAGCTCAATAAAAGACGAGGAAGAAAATGTCTAGTCCCAAAAGGAGGACAACTGAAGACAAGCCCAGTGAAATGAGCTCAGTACAGAGAGAGAGAGAGAGAGAGAGAGAGAGAGAGAGAGAGAGAGAGAGAGAGAGAGAGAGAGAGAGAGAGAGAGAGAGAGAGAGAGAGAGAGAGAGAGAGAGAGAGAGGGAGGGGAGTGGGAGAGAAAGACTGGATTATGTCGACATTTAGAGAGAAAGAAAGAGAGAGAGAGACAGAGAAAGAGAGATAGACAGGAAGAGAAAAAGAGAGAGATATCATATAGCTAAGGGCTAAAACAACCTCACCCCACATCGCTCAATAAGTCAACTGCCCATCTGGCGGCAGACGCGCTGACCCCAGACCTGTCACGTGGGCTCAAGCTGCCCCAGGGGGCTGGAGCTGGCCTCCTCAGGCTCTGGTCTGGGATCAGCTTACCACCTCTACATCTGGCTTTGACCATGCAGGACATTCATCCAGTATGACCTTCGCAAACATATCTCCTCTAGAATAGGATATCACAGCAAGCGAGCAGAGCTTGTTTCACCAAATTCATAAAATATACCTCACCACCATCTCTGCCTGTCTGGGCATACATAGTATACATACAAGTACAGTAAACAGCATAGTAACCATGTACTCACACTGACCCGTGAACAGTGTGGTGTTTCTGTGACTCATTGTGAGTCTCACACAGTCTCCCCCTCAGAGTGAGGGAGCAGGCTGTGCTGTGGCAGCAGGCCTGAGGCTGGCTGGCCTGTAACCTGAGCCCTGCCCGGCTCAGTCCAACCTCAACGCCTCCGTCAGGGACAGGAGCACATCTGCCCTGAAGCTGCCTCAGGTTTCTCCCTGACAGTCTGCATGTGCGTGTGTGTGGCGTGTGGGGGAGTGTGTGGTGTCCCAAGGCTGTCATTTTCATGGCCTAAGGGAGCGAGTGAACACACACACACATTTACACACACGTCTGTGTTCCAGCCATGTCCCTGATGTGTTAACCCAATAGTCCTGCCCCCCATAAACTTGATTAGTGAGGTCGTCCCTGCTGGCAGAGCTTCCAGAGGGTGTGTGTGTGTGTGGGGGGCGGGGGGGGGGGAGAGGGAGTGCGGTCCGGGGGGGCAGGGGCTTAGTTACCTCTGGGGGGGTCCAGAGCAGAGGGGAAGAGGGAGTGGGATGAATGCTGAAGAACTACCTCTCCCCTCGCCTCAGTTTCTAGTTCTCCTCCTCCAGTTTTGTCTCTTGCTTCATAAGAAGGCCACAACAGCTGGTCCTCTATTGTGCTGCGGTTTAACAGGATTAAAGGACTGCTAGTTGGCCCTACACACACACACACACACATAAACTCACTGATGTATGCTGTATGGGATTCTTCAATGGAGCCCTTTGTTTTGTCTTATCTCCACTGTTTCATTCGGTCTCTCCTTCTCTTTCCTTCTCAACTCTTCTCTTTACTTCTCTCATCTTTTCTTTCCTTCTCTCTCTTCCTCCCTCCATACCTACTCCCTTCCCTAAAAGCATGCTGCCACTGAACTGAAACCGAGTGTGTCCTTCTCTGCCACACAGGGACAACATGTATGGTGTGGTTTTAACGACTACAAGCGTCAAAAAACTATTTTCCTTAATTCTCTCTCATCTTTTCTCCACTCTTCTCACATGCTCTATCCTTTACTCTCCATTCTCCATTCTTTCTTCTCCCTCTCATTCTCTTCATGCATGTTGACCCTCTGTCTAAGACCACCCTTTCATCTCTGTCCCTGCTGAACTGTCTTGTGGAGCTCTAAAAGCATGGCAGAGATGAAACCGCCCAGAGCTAATGTCTTTCTAGTCTGGCCCACTGCACACAGAGAGGATGTGTGTGTGAGAGCATGTGTGTGAGTGTGTTTGCACATGTGTGTGTGTGTAGACTAGCGGGTCGAAGGGCGGTGATCAGTCACGCCCCAGCAGTCCCATCATGAGGCCCGGGTGTCGCGTGCCGTCTCGCTCCCTGGGTCCAGCTGGAACAGCTTCCTGTTCCTCTCTAAGCCCATTGGACGGCTGCCCTTCCTGTCAGTCAGATAAGGAAGCAGCCATTGTGTCCTGAGCTGTCCCTGTCCACCAAGACAGAGAGATACCAGATCCATCAGGCTGGAGGACAAAGAGCCCATCTGGAGGGAGAGAGGAGAGGTGAGGCTTCATCCCTGGCTGTGGACGAAGGGGGAATCACACTGGGCTGGGTCAACATCCTGATGGGAGGACCAGCGCTCACTGGCTGAAAGCACAGGGGAGTGTTTAGCTTTAATATGCCACTGCTCACCTGGCCACGAGGACAGACAGGAGGTCACCTCAGGACAGACAGGAGGTCAGAGCAGCACACATCAGGACTCTTCTCATGCACACATACACACACACAATAGATTCACTGGCAGAACTCTCATAGATCTGCCATTAGTTCCTTCTATAAGTGTTCTCACATTGGGATGCTGTAATGGACGGCACACAATAACTAATAAGTACCTTCCGACAACATGTTTTGTGAGATGGAGTGGTGAAAACAGGTTGCGATTTATCACATTTATTGATTGGGTCTCAGCCGGTCTTTGTCCCACCCCAAAAGAACCTATAAAACGTTATTGTCCCCCTAACCATCGTCTAACATGGCCCACAGACTAACAAAGATGAGCCGACTCACAACTCCGCCCAGACCCCCCTTGAGGTCACCTCACCACAAGACCACAAGACCCATGTTTACAAACCACCGTGGCTACAATCACAGTCACGTCAATATCACCATCTTAATGATGACAGATAGGAGGCTTCATGTGGACAAATGCCGTAAAACAAGTTACCCATCCTGGTTGTGACCAGGTCGAGGGCACAAGGCTGTATCGCAGGTCACAGCTTGACCTTTGACCTCTGGAGGTCGACGGCTAGGAGAGGTCAGGTGGTCCTTTGCCATGGTAACTGTCTTCCAGATATCTGGACAGAACATTGAATGTCACTCCTACACAGTGACATACAGAGACTGAAGAGTGAGGTGTTGGACCGCAACACCACAGACACGGGACTGGTAACCGCTATACATAGACATGTTATTGTTGACAGGACCACACAGACATGCAGCTGGTTACAAAAGAGGATAATTCACAGAGAAGGTCTTACATTGCCACACACACAAACACCCACATTCGACAGCAGAATACACACACACAGAGTAGTTAACAGTAGCTTAAATGACACCGGAGAAACAATCTCTTTCCTTCTTTTTCACTCTCTTGCCTCAACAACGTATGGTCGTTGTCATAGCAACCGCTGGATATGACGGCAGCACTGACAGCGTGCTTGAGCAGATCTTGTGTCAGTCACACACACAGTCACGGAACACCATTAGCAGCAACGCCAAGATGGGTCGGGGGATGGGATGGAAGGAGGAGGAAAGCGGTGAATGGACCATGTCAGTGGGTCTGACTACAGTAGAAGGAAGGAAGGAAGGAAGGAAGGAGAGGAAGGAAGGAAGGAAGGAAGGAAAGAAGAGAGGAAGGAAGGAAGGAAGGAAGGAGGGAAGGAAGGAAGGAAGGAAGGAGAGGAAGGAAGGAAGGAAGGAAGGAGGGAAGGAAGGACGGAGGGAGGGAGGGAGGGAGGGAGGGAGGGAGGGAGGGAGGGAGGGAGGGAGGGAGGGAGGGAAGGAAGGAAGGAAGGAAGGATGGAGGGAGGGAGGGAGGGAGGGAGGGAGGGAGGGAGGGAGGGAGGGAGGGAAGGAAGGAAGGAAGGAAGGAAGGAAGGAGGGAGGGAGGGACAGAAGGACAGACTGACTAACAGATAGATGGATAAATAAAAAGATAGAAGGATGCCTACAGGATTGGGGCTGGACAGACAGAGGACCAAAGACCCTCTGTGACCAGAGGGTCTTTGTCCCTGACACATTTACAATAAGATGTGTGTCCAGTTATCCAGACAGACTCTAATAGGTGGATTTACAACCCTGAAGGGCGACCCTTTACCTTATAAATCAAGGGTTATCAGGGGTCAGCGAAGAACACAGAAATAATATGTTTATGTGTGTGTTTGTGTGTGTCTGATTACATACAATACAAACTCAAAGAGATTCACAGAGCAGTATTTGGTGAGTCTTAAAAATGCAGGTTTAGCAGATCTTCAAAAGGAAGCCCATTCACAACACAAGCTTATTTAATATGCTGAATATGCATTCCATGAATAAAACTACATCACATTAATCTAACTACCGTTTTACCCATCACGATACAATAACCCTGTATGTCCTGGGGAGAGGTAGTGTGAGTTATAAAAAAGCCAATATTCAGGATTTAAACCAATTAAAGAATACTTGAATGCATTAAATGCACGTTCTGTTGAATTATTCATTAGGGGGTTTTGCGAGAAGTTGTAAAAACTGCATTTTCGTTTTTCATTCTTGCACCATTTTTATCTGGCATAAAGAAAGGCTATTTATCTTCTCGACTGGCTAGATTAGTGATGCAGACCTGAACTGTAGTAGCAAAATAAATTTCAATTACTGACTCCAATTACCTGAAATTGGATTCTTCTACATACACACAGACAACAGTCACCATCAACTCAACCTGACAAACACACACATACACACACTCAATCACACACACACACACAGACACACACTAATCAATATTCCAGCCAACATCTCATATGGCTCCTTAATGGTGTTGTTATGAAGATCCAGGGTAGAGTGGATCTGAACCTCCCCAGCCAGTGCACACTGCCCTCTGAGTCAGACAGAGATGGCCTGTCTGTCCACAGAAAGAGTGTTTGTCTGCATAACCATCGTGCTGCAATCATGCTTGTATCAGGCCGCTGGCGTCTGAGTGGAGTCCTGGAGGGGTAATAGTCACTCTATTATTCTATTCACTCCAGAGGAGCGACTGCTGGGTAATGTTCTTCTATTGTGCTCCGAGGGCCTTCAAAATGATGCGAAGCCGCAGGTCTCTTCTGATGTGTAAGTCCCAGACGTGGAGATTCACCCCAAACAGCAAGCCCCAGCTTAACAGCAGGCAAAGTGACACCATACAAATGCACCATTACAGATCGAAGGAGCACCAAAGCTTTCCTAAACATAGGAAGGACAACGTGACTGGATTCCAAAATACAAGGGAAGATGTTAAATTACAGGGCCTATGCATGGACTGAGGAGTGAGCAATCTCCCTTTCTCTTTCTTCCTTATCGCTTTTGAATCAATTTTTATCAGGTGGGGTTTACTGAGCTACATCACTGTCTAACCTTGTCATCTCGACACACACCCGCTCAATGTTTCAACCTGAAGACACACACACACAAACTCAAGGTGACGACTGTGAACCAATCGATGTGACACTGCTGTCTGATGCTACCCTGAAGCCGTTCCTACATTTCACAAAACCAACAGCTCACTTTTTGGATACAGTTGCTTGCCTCCACTTTGAGTTCCTGCATCAGCACCTTTGCTCTGCATGCATTAAACCTGTTTCCTCTGAAACACGATTCAGCCGCCTTCCTGATACTGTGCAGTCAGAGATCATTAGTGAACAGTTCCCAGCCTCCAAGCCCAGGGAACTGCGGGCCAACCAGATGCCTGACCCACACAGAGGAGAGAGAGACAAGCCTCTATTCAAGAACAACCCTGGGCCACAGCATCCTGTTAGCATGTTTCACTTAGTTAGCATAATGTGATGCTTCTCTAGCTCAGGGCACTGCCACTCATTAAAAATGCATCTGTCTCTATTAGCGATGTAATGCATTAACTCCCTCCCACGTAAGACTGTCTCCTACTCTGCATTCTCAACAGGCAACCTGATAATTTATACATATCTGCTGAACAGGTGTTGTGTGTTTGTGTGTGTGTGTCAGTGTATGTGTGTGTGTGTGTGGGCTGTGGGAAGACTGTACTCGTTCTAAAATAATCGGTTGTGAGAGGACAGGCTGACATCATCATCTTGGCGATGCATTGTTGCTAATAGCTCTTTACATAAGCCTTTTGTCTAGGGCGCCATTTGTCTCCCTGTGAATGAACCTGATCTCGCTACCTGACGCTGATGCAGCTGTATCTGACACCAGCTGGAAGTGCTGTGAGAGAGGAGAGGTCGCAGTTTTTCCACACCCCTCTAGAAGGACAACACGACACACAGCAGTTTTCTTAAACTACCGTCAGAACGCCATTAGTCCCATGAAGCGGGGTTACCAAATGATACTGACCATCCCAATTCTGCTTTCAACTCTGCTGTTACTGTTGTAGTTTTGACTGTTTGTGCCAAAAGTACAAAGAGATCTCTGAGGAACCCCCGGCTTCCCGGCCCACATCTGACCTGCTGTGTTACAGTCCACAACACAGCCGCTGATGAAGTCAACACCTATCAACTTCCTGGAACAAGAGAGAGCTGGCGTGGAGTGATGTGTTCATCAGACATTCTCACCTCGAAGGCCTTTTACTAACTTTTACAATAACGCTGTGCTTTTGAAGTTTCCGCAAGAGTCTGTCCTTCCGCCAGGGAGAGGCATGTCAGGTGACAAACCGCTGGGTTTATCAGCTAGTGCGTGTGAGGACAGGGCAGATGACAGCACCTTGAGGCATCCCAGTGATGTGTCATGTTCTCTTACTCACCCCTTCAGCCTCTAAGCTACAGCATCCTCTTTCTCCTTTCATCAGTTAGATAGCCGTCTATCCATCAGCATGGATGTCTTGTTAGCTACTGACAAGCAAGATGATATATCAGGTCAGACCACACGAGTCCAGTGCAGACCAGAAGATATGTGCAAGTAAAGTTTGGTTTTAGAAGTTCCCTATTCCACAGCAATAATTTCAAATCTGTATTTTTACTAATTCATTAAAACTCTTTCCAAACAATATGTTTTTATTGAAGGAACCGTACCAGCAGTCTTTTCTTCCTTTGCTGCATTCGGATGAGTTGTCCCAGGTGTGTCTTCTCTGACATTAATGCAGAAAAGGCTGTGAGCAGAACAACATCAGCTTGACAGAGCACAGCAGGACAGTCGTGTCCTGTAGTGCCAGGGACATTTTTAAAAGCCATTGTTCACAGTGTAAACAGGCCTATAAAACATCAATATGAGTGGCAATTACTTCCCGGTGTGACAACATGCCACCTCAACCAATAACACAGAAGGAGAGGCCTCCAAAGGCAGGCTTTCTGACCAGGTTAGTGCAAGGTAACACTGCACATCTGTATCAGATCGCATTGGCCTGGAAGACTTAGAGCAAGTGGGGTTTGCGGACCCCTAGGGGTCCGGGGACCCCACTTTTCTCCTTGCAAAGGAGAAAGAGGATGCTGTAGCTATAGCCAGGGGGTCCGCGAAATAATTTGCCATCAATTATAAAATTGTACGATTGTGCTGTATCATTAAAAAGGGAGAATAGTTTGAGCCCTGCCCATCAAATCATAGCGCTAAACAGGGCTCTCAAGTCTCACGCATTCGTAGGGTTGCCACCGGCCATCGGACAACACTCGGACAAGTGTAAAAAAAGTACACATGGCCAATCTTCGCTGTGTTTTACCCGTTTACGGACACAAAATTGGATGCTTGAACATAACCAGGAAGAAAATATAGAAGTAAAAGGAAATTACAACTACGTTTTATTTAAAACGATGGAATTCAAATTGAGAAATACATTTTCTCAAATACCGGGACAATTAATGTCCCAGGAAATAATTAAAAAAAATCCCGGTAAAGAAGGTGGAAACCCTACGCATTCACCGTAACGCATTTCGAACATTTATCACGCTCTCACGCAACACCTTGTATTATACAAGGTGTTGCGTGAGAGCGTGACTAGAAGTAAGGGATAACTTGTGCCGCTATACAATTAACGGACGTATGTTTTCTACCGAGTTGATACCTGTCTCGAGTTATAGAGGTAAATGCCACCTATCAGCCTATCAGAAACACAAGCAGCACCCCAATAAAAGAGAGCTAGCTTCTACTCTCTTATTTCCAAATAGGGAAGTAGAAGCTATCACTAGCTACCTGGCCAGGGAGTAGCAGCAAGCTAACTAGATACCTAGCCAATAAGCAGGAGTGCTGGCTAACCTGCCTGGAGGGTGCTGCCAGGTGATTGATGTTTTTGTGCTAGGGCTAATACAAACTACTTTACATTAAAGTCATGGAGTCCAACTCACACCAGGCGGCAAGCTTTATGGCTGTTTTACCATACCCTGCCTATATTATTCATAACATCCTACTTTCTATTGTAACGACTGCTAAATTATGGAGAATGTCTTCTCCATACTGATTTACTGTACAGGTTGTACACCTATACAAAGGCGTCAGTAGTAAATGGATATGGACGGGATTATCCAGGGTTATTGGATGATGTCAGGGAGGGAGGAACAGGGTTTACTATGTACTAGGAAAGGTAGGAAATCACACAGAGGGTGTTTTATGAGGGGCAGGGAGACAGGGCTTACAGGGCTGTAACACGAATAGAGAAGAAACCATAGAGAATAGGGAAACAAAAGAATCTAGTGAGGAACACGTTTTGTGTTCTGTGACAGCTCACCATTCAACATGCTTCATCTGCTACATGCAAGACAACTGTTGTCTATCAGCACCATTGTTTGCACAGAATGGAGACATTGATTATAGAACAATTGATGTTCTTTGTTTTCATGCTAGGCTACCACAGTTTCCAACCACACACAGGCACACACACACAGGCAGAAACAGACACAGTAAAACACACATGCTAGACTACATTAATCTATACTGCCATCTGCTGGTCTAACTAACCACCTAGTCACTGTCCTCAAAGCACACACAGCTGGAGTTGAGTGTACTTATTTATTGCATTTAATGAGTTTGCAGCTTGATATTAACACAAGGAATTTTCCGGAACCAAACAAATACCATGGTATCAGTACTGTACAACCCTGACCTCTTGTTGCGTTCAGCTTAGACATTCTGTGACCATCAGTCAGTGCAAAAAACATGACAAGCCTAGCGTTAAGACATTGTCAAAGCAATATGGCTTTAGCTTTAGCATCTAAGAGGGACATAGCATTGGTGGTTAGCATGAAAACATTAGCAAGGGATTAGCAATCCCTCTAGGGTAAGTTACAGCGACATCCTTGTGAATTTGGAGTGTGTACAATTATGATCATATCAGATAGTAACAGAGAAAGAGACAAAAACAGAAAAACTGTGTTTTTGTTTAGACAGAACAATTCAAACCATGGTTTACTGGAACAAAACTGTACAATATGACAGTTTTAGACAAACTGTCTGGTTTTCTTCTCAAAGAGAAGCTGCTGTCTTCAGAGATGTGATGGTGTTAACTAGCAGACTCTTTACATCCAGTCTTACTACAATCATTCTGATTCCTTGACTTCAATGTTTACTACATCAGTGCTTTTCCTTACCACAGTTTTCCTTACCGCAGCCTTTGGCAACAGCAGGGATCCTACTGTATAATAACTGTAAACTTAAAAGTTGTTCTTTTACATGTACAAAAGTAATTCACTGTGCAACTGTGAAATGTGAGGATTGAACATTATGCAACGAACCATCTATAAGGCATACTGAAAACATCAGATATTGAGGGGCTTGGAGCCAAAGAGGTATAAGTGCCATGTAGGGCGAATATGAGTATTATATATCAAATTAAAGCTCTCAGTGGAATCTCTTCAGTGCCAAAATAAACTGAAATGATGACCCATAGGTTGTAATTAAAAGAAACCTGAAAGGCGTAACAGTAAAAAATGGGGCCTTGAGCAAAATTGGTCTTGGCTCTCCTGTAAAATCTAGATACGACGCACTTATGCCTGTTTTGGCTCCAAGCTCTAATGTGTTCCCCAAGTACCCGTTAGCAGTCCATTGGAGACTGATTGTTGACAAGATGCATACTCTACAGAGGGAAGACAAGACAGTCTGGGGGAGTCCTGTTCTGGCCACGTATCCATGGCAACGGCCTGCCCTACCTAAAATCCCACAATGCACAGGGCCAGGAGCAGCAAGGAAGCCAGGCTGAGCGAGGGCGTGGTCACCGACGCCTTACCTGGGAGGGTAAACAACGACAACACCATCAACAACACAAACAGGATGTCAACATGTTAGCCTTGTTATCTTTCAATACCCAGGCTAGTCTGGACCAATCACCAATGGACAGGCCTTCATTCAGGCCCAATCAGAGACACTCAGATAACAGTATGCTCCAATCTCTCACCCCTGATGCGGATCATCCTGGAGGGCCCATCTCCGCCCTCGTAGCGACCTCTGACCTCCAGCTCAAAGTCGCCCACCTGGGGCATGGGGAAGTCCATGAAGTGCCAGCCTGTGATGTAGATAGGCCCGGTGATGTAGCCCGTCTTCCTGAACATCACCTGAGCCAGGCAGGGACAGCACAAAGAAGAAATGATCAGTTGTTTTGGTAAAAAAAATAAAATAAACATGGTAATGAAAACCCTTGGGAGCCTTTAACAGGACCTACTTTGTAGTAGAGAGGGAAGGAGATGTTTCCAAACCAGTCGTACTCAATATGGTCCCACCACACATACAGCCACTTTCCTGTCCAGCTGATGTAGCGCCACACTCTGGGGGCCACACTGGGGGCTACACACACACACACACACACACACACACACACACACACACACACACACACACACACACACACACACACACACACACACACACACACACACACACACACACACACACACACACACACACACACACAAACCATTATATCATTATATTTACATCAAGTATTGTGCAAGGGTAGATGGACATTTACGTCCTGCCTTATACTGTTCCTTATGTATTGCGTGTGGGTCATGTGTGTCTTACGAGGTCTCCTGGTGAACATCTCGCAGTGTTCGCTGGGGGGGCCAAAGCCAGCTCCATTGTAGGCCCGCACTTCGATGAGGTAGTGGGAATCTGGACGCATGTTCTCCAGACGCGTGTTGTTGGCATTCCCGGGAACAAGGATCCGATTGGCTCCTGATTCTGTGTCATCATACTTCCTCCAGTACTTCACCTGGGCGACAAGAAGGGGGGGCAGGGTTGATCAGAACAGCTGTCAATCAACGTGAACTAAACTCATCCACATATTACCCCTCCCTCAGATACATGTTAGTGGCAGGCGAGCCTGCCTCAAGGGTTGGCTGATGAAGAAGAGGTTGTTCTGGACGGTGTGGTGGGAGAAGCACACCTGGTAGCCGTCTATGTACTGGGTGAGGCCGGTGCCCGTATCCATGACAGGTAGCCACCAAACCAGAGCTTCTGTACACGAGACTGGCCTGGAGTAGACATCTGTAGGAGACTCTGTAGGAACTGGAGGGAGGGAGGAAAGGAGGAAGGGAGGGAACGAGGGAGAGAAAGTGTGAGAGAGAGAGGGGAGCGACTAAGACTTTGTATATCCTGTGTCAGGTCAGTGTGTCAGGTCAGTGTTTCAGTAGTGCCCTTCATCCCACCATTCTTGCTTGTTCAGATTGTAAACTCAGCAGTTAGTCTGTGGGAGGTCAGTGGGAGGTCAGTGGGGATCTCACCGTCTCGTGGGTAGTAGATGACTGTGGTCAGGCTGTACGGCCCGTCACCTTTGCTGTTGAAGGACTTGATCTTGACCTGGAACTCCCTGACCTGGAAGTCTTCCTCGGTAACCTCGAAGCTGGGGTCGCGGTGGACATAGCGCCGCGTCTCGGGGTCGGAGATGGTCTCGTACCACCAGTCGTAGGCGTCGTGAGGTTTGAAAGCCACCACGTAGCCAAACTTCTTACCCGAGAAGTACCAGGGCTGTATGGGCTGGGCTCAGTAGAGTACAGATGTTATCAGTCAATACAGAGATGAGTTAGTTAAAAGGACATTATATATATACTCTAGGCTAGTACAAAGAATAGTGTATTTGAAAGGCCATAATGTTGGATAGTACAGAGTATGAGCATCTTATAAAGCCCATAATATACTGTATGCCGGTATATAGTAAAAGTGTATAAAGACTATTAAATAGTATAGGCAAGTATTAAATGAGTTTCTTATTAAGGCTAGGATATATGATATAGCATATGTATTATGAAGACTTGAACCCAGAGGGTGTCCTGAGTGTGAGGGTGGAGGGCCTCAGACACCTACCTCCCAGGTGAGGATCAGTTCTCCGTCTCTCCCTCCAAAGCCTCCGATGTTTGCAGGAGCCACCACAGGAGCTGAACCAGAGGAGGAGAGAGAGTTAGAACACACACACAATCACAGGAGCTGAACCAGAGGAGGAGAGAGAGTTAGAACACACACACAACCCAGAAACATACACACTGATGTTCCTCACACACACACACAGCCCCCCTCACATATAGACACACACAGCCCCCCTCACACACACACACAGCCCCCCTCACACACACACACAGCCCCCCTCACACACACACACAGCCCCCCTCACACACACACACAGCCCCCCTCACACACACACACAGCCCCCCTCACACACACACACAGCCCCCCTCACACACACACAACCCCCCTCACACACACACACAGCCCCCCTCACACATAGACACACACAGCCCCCCTCACACATAGACACACACAGCCCCCCTCACACACACACACAGCCCCCCTCACACATAGACACACACAGCCCCCCTCACACATAGACACACACAGCCCCCCTCACACATAGACACACACAGCCCCCCTCACACACACACACACACAGCCCCCCTCACACATAGACACACACAGCCCCCCTCACACATAGACACACACAGCCCCCCTCACACATAGACACACACAGCCCCCCTCACACATAGACACACACAGCCCCCCTCACACACACACACACAGCCCCCCTCACACACACACACAGCCCCCCTCACACATAGACACACACAGCCCCCCTCACACACACACACAGCCCCCCTCACACACACACACAGCCCCCCTCACACACACACACACAGCCCCCCTCACACACACACACACACAGCCCCCCTCACACATAGACACACACAGCCCCCCTCACACACACACACAGCCCCCCTCACACACACACACAGCCCCCCTCACACATAGACACACACAGCCCCCCTCACACACACACACAGCCCCCCTCACACACACACACAGCCCCCCTCACACACACACACAGCCCCCCTCACACATAGACACACACAGCCCCCCTCACACATAGACACACACAGCCCCCCTCACACATAGACACACACAGCCCCCCTCACACACACACACAGCCCCCCTCACACACACACACAGCCCCCCTCACACACACACACAGCCCCCCTCACACACACACACAGCCCCCCTCACACACACACACAGCCCCCCTCACACACACACACAGCCCCTACCTGCGTCCCAGGTCTTGATCTTGATGGAGGGGACGGAGGCCTCTCCGTCTCCGTACTCGTTGGTGGCGTAGATCCTGAACTCGTATTCCATCCAGGGGAACAGGTCCGTCACGTCAGCGCTCTCGGCAGACGCGCCCAGGATGGTGGGGGCTTCACACAGGCAGAAGGTTCGGGGGGAAAAGGGTTCAATTCAATTAATACTCCCTTTACTTTTTGATGTTGAGAGTAAAACCTGTGCATGCTTACTTTGAAGAATTGCTTAGTACTATATTACATATAATGACACAGTTTTACAGGTTAGTAAGTGTACAGTAGTTCCTCTTGACTGTGTCAGAGTCAGTGTGAGAGCTCCCTCTGGTGGCAGAGAGGTGGACCTACAGGTGCTGGCTGTCCTCCAGTCCTCAAAGTCCAGAGCCCAGAAGTCCCTGGTCTGGATGGTGTAGTGCAGGATGGGGCTGTGGTGGTCCGCTCCCTTACTCCACGTCAGCTTTACTGACTTGTCCCCGATCTCCTCCACGACCACCACACCTGGGGGGCCTGGGCGCCCTGGGGGGCGCGGGGAGAAGCGCAGGTAAGGAAGGGGGAAGCAGAGACAAAATGCTAGGAAATATCCAGGAGAGAGTAGCAAGGCAGAAATAAAAGGGTATTTGGATATTTTGTATGGTGTAGGTCCCCTTGAGACCCAAGAGCCAGCCAGACTGAGCATGCTGGGAACTGACCTATGACCTTGACGTCGGCATAGGCGGTGGCATTGTCCACCACAGTCTGGGCTGTGCAGATGTAGCGTCCCGCGTGATTCACCTGAATGTTCATGATTTTCATATCCCCGCTGTCCTCAGCACCCTGCGGGAGGGAGGGTAGGAGAGAAGAAAGATATCCACTTCTCAGTACCTGTGTATAATGTGGACCATGAGGTTTTAGCAGCTAGTGTCCTGATAGCGTGTGTACCATGATGCGTTCAAAGTCGCGTCTCTCTGCGTTGAAGTCGATGACGCGATAGTCGATGGCCCAGATGAACGTCACGTCCAGCATGGGGTCGTAGGAGGCGGAGCAGCTCAGGACCACCTCCCCCCCAACCTCCACCACGGCATCCTCTGGGGCTACTGTGATACTGGTCGCCTCTGGAAACACACCGAGGGATAGTCACACACCAAGAAATTACCACAAACACACACACACAAATACACACGCACCAAGATATGATCCCCCTCATACACAATATCTCCAGAAACACCCACACAGGAGATATAATCCCAAACACCTGTGATGGTGAGGGTGCCAGTGCTGTTGGCCTTGCCGCGGTTGTTCTCAGCGAAGCACGTGTACACACCCTCGTCGTTCCTCGTGGCATTTAGGATCTCCAGACTGCCGTCGAACAAGATAGAGATCCTGAGGTGGGCAGAAAAAACACGTTCGGTATGCAGAAGCCAGAGGGAGGAGTGCTAACCGTGAGGACCCTCCAGTGGTAGCAGTGCTAACCGTGAGGACCCTCCAGTGGTAGCAGTGCTAACCGTGAGGACCCTCCAGTGGTAGCAGTGCTAACCGTGAGGACCCTCCAGTGGTAGCAGTGCTAACCGTGAGGACCCTCCAGTGGTAGCAGTGCTAACCGTGAGGACCCTCCAGTGGTAGCAGTGCTAACCGTGAGGACCCTCCAGTGGTAGCAGTGCTAACCGTGAGGACCCTCCAGTGGTAGCAGTGCTAACCATGAGGACCCTCCAGTGGTAGCAGTGCTAACCGTGAGGACCCTCCAGTGGTAGCACTGCTAGCCGTGAGGACCCTCCAGTGGTAGCAGTGCTAACCATGAGGACCCTCCAGTGGTAGCAGTGCTAACCGTGAGGACCCTCCAGTGGTAGCAGTGCTAACCGTGAGTTATTGAAGAGCAGCTCCTTGTCCTTTCTCCAGCTGAACTGGGGTCTGGGGGCGGCGCGGGGTTTGCACTCGATCACCACGCGTCCATCTCTGGCTCCCAGGAGCTGCCTCCTAACGGGGTTGAACTCGAACGAGGGGGGGCAGGCTGGGGAGAGGAGAGGGAGCAAAATAGATTCAACCTTCCAGTTCTATAACACACATTCAGATAGATGGACCGACGGGACAGCTCGTTTGGCCTGCACCCACCGATCACACGCAGCTCTGCGTTGGCGTAGATGGTTCCCCAGTAGTTCTCGGCGATGCACTGGTACATCCCTGAGTCATCAAAGGTCAGACTGGAGAACTTCAGCTCGCCTTTTCCAATCTGAGACACAGAGACAAACCCTGGCAATGTCAATGACAAAGGTGGGTCCATTGTATTAGTTGCGGTCCATCACAACTTTTACTTAAATTTTCTAGACCAGGCATTCGCGAACTTGTAGGCAATGTTTTTTCCAAAACGTTTTTTGACAAATATTTTGGAAACTTCTTTATTGATATTTTTTTTTTAACAATTGTATTTTATTTTATTTTTTAAACATTCCTACCGTGAATCCGTCCTTGAGCCAGCGGATGTAGGGGAAGGGCTTGCCCATGGCCACACAACCCATGGTGTGCTCCGACCCAATGTCCTTTTGGGTGTTGTTGATGGTCTGGGCCCACTCAGGAGCGGCTGTCAATCACAACACAGAGCTGTCAATCACAACACATAGCTGTCAATCACAACACAGAGCTCTCAATCACAACACAGAGCTGTCAATCACAACACATAGCTGTCAATCACAACACAGTCTCAGAGGGTCTACCTCGTTTCTAAACTGGCGTGTTCAGGTTCAGGCTAGAGTGTTGTGCTCAGGTGCTTACACTGTACGTAGAGCCAGTTGTGGTGCCAGTCTTTTCCTTTGGAGTTGATGGCCTCACACTCGTACTTGCCGGCGTCTTCGTACTGGACGTTGTAGAGATGCAGCAGCGCTCCGGACATGCTGATCTCGTGGCCTGCTGGCAGGTCTGTGGCGCCCACCTTTCTCCACAGGATGTGGGGAATGGGGCTGACCGCAACACAACCGCAAATAGTAAGAACAGCGGACCACAGGAACATGAGCACAGCGCTAGAGCAAAGGCCACGATAGCAGCCCGAGCATGTGGTTCGATGGAATAGTGACCATAACACAACCACATGTGGTTAGGAAGATGACAGCAACTAACCACACAGGGTCAGGTGAGTGGTGCCTAAGTGTGTGTTGACTTACTTGCCAAGAGCGAAGCACTCCAGCGTGATGTTGGAGGCCAGCATGGCTGTGGTGTCAGGGAAGGTCACCCGGAGGTCAGCTGGGAACTTCCTCTCTGTGGGATCTGGAGGAGGGGCAGGCCGCGGCACACCCACAGAGGTCGTCGTGATTCATTACAGTAAAGATGTCTGATGTTTTATCAGATCGTAACACTGCAGATCCTCTACAGAGTTTCCTTCCTTTCTATATTTACCCATCTTGACAACGTAGAAGGGTCGTTTGTGGGACAGGGGGTCAGTGTGGGACAGGGGGTCAGTGTGGGACAGGGGGTCAGTGTGGGACAGGGGGTCAGTGTGGGACTGGGGGTCAGTGTGGGACAGGGGGTCAGTGTGGGACAGGGGGTCAGTGTGGGACTGGGGGTCAGTGTGGGACAGGGGGTCAGTGTGGGACTGGGGGTCAGTGTGGGACAGGGGGTCAGTGTGGGACAGGGGGTCAGTGTGGGACTGGGGGTCAGTGTGGGACAGGGGGTCAGTGTGGGACAGGGGGTCAGTGTGGGACTGGGGGTCAGTGTGGGACAGGGGGTCAGTGTGGGACAGGGGGTCAGTGTGGGACAGGGGGTCAGTGTGGGACAGGGGGTCAGTGTGGGACTGGGGGTCAGTGTGGGACAGGGGGTCAGTGTGGGACAGGGGGTCAGTGTGGGACTGGGGGTCAGTGTGGGACAGGGGGTCAGTGTGGGACAGGGGGTCAGTGTGGGACAGGGGGTTCGGTACGGCTACGGATGTACTCACATTCGTCAGCGGAGGGGATGAGGGGGATGAACTTGGAGAAGACACTCTTGCCGATGATGGGGCTGGAGACGAAGCAGGAGTAGTTCCCTGCGTCCTGGGCCTCCACCTTGGAGATGTAGAGGTTCCCCGTGCTCTGGGACACGAAGCGCCGGCGGTCCGGCTGCAGGAACACCGGGAACTCGTTGTAGATCCACCGGAACGTCACCTCGTCTGGGAGAGAAGGAGGGGATAGGAGCATGAGGAAGAAGAGAAGAGGAGGTTAGTGGCTTTCGATTCCTTTCTTTCACAAATAAGGCAATATTGTTTTTAGTTGTGTAGTTAAGAGTCTGATTGTGGCAGATACCCGCCCAAAAACATGATCTTATTAAATAAGGAAGTTGTCCTTAACGTGGGGGTACTTACATGGCCAGCGTTTAGGAGGGGCACAAAGCAGCACGGCTCCTTGGCCCTCCTTGACCAACACAGGGTCCCTCTCCTCCTCCGGGAATGCATCCATATCTGCTCAGGGTGTGTGTGTGTGTTTGGGAGGGGGGGGGGCAGAGGAAGGAGGTTGACGGTGAAGCATTGCTACATAGGGACTCTAAATTAGCACTCATATAGCTGTGGTGGAAGGCAATGCTAATGGTTGTAGTTCCAGGAAACACTTTAAAGAGAACTACAGTAAATCCAAAGACACTCAAACGAACTAAAGTGCCTCTTAGCTAAAAGCCACAGCCTCCAAGGTTTCACTCACATCCGAACTTGATCGTGGCCTCTTTGCTGATGACGGTTCCGTAGATGTTCTTGGCCACGCACACGTACGTTCCTGCGTGCTTCTTCTGCTTGGGGTTGGTGATGACCAGGTTTCCCCCCACCAGACTGTAGTGCTCGTCAGGCTGCTCCATCAGCTTGATCTCCCACTTATCACGGCGCCACCTGCAGGTAGGGAGGAACGGAAGAGGAAAGAAGAGAGGAAGAGATGGAAAGAGGGTGAGGACAAAGTAGAAATATAGATGCAATATTCCATCCAATATTCCACGTGTGTGTGTGTGTGTGCGTCTTTGTGTGTGGGTGCATGTGTGTGTGTGTGTGCGTGCATACGTATGTGTGTGTGTGCGTACGTGTGTGTGTGTGTACGTACGTGTGTGTGTGTGTACGTACGTGTGTGTGGGTGTGTGTATGTGTGTGTGTGTGGGTGCGTACGTGTGTGTGTGTGTGCGTACGTGTGTGTGTGTGTGTGCGTACGTGTGTGTGTGTGCGTACGTGTGTGTGGGTGCGTGTGTGTGTGTGCGTACGTGTGTGTGTGTGCGTACGTGTGTGTGCGTGTGTGTATGTGTGTGTGGGTGCGTACGTGTGTGTGTGTGTGTGCGTACGTGTGTGTGTGTGTGTGCGTACGTGTGTGTGTGTGCGTACGTGTATGAGAGGCCGTATAGGCCATAATTCATACTTGGTCTCACATACATGCCATGACCTCACATATATACCATTATACTCTCACATATATACCATTATACTCTCACGTATATACCATTATACTCTCACATATACACCATTATACTCTCACATACACGCCATGACCTCACATATATACCATTATACTTTCACATATATACCATTATTCTCTCACATATACACCATTATACTCTCACATATATACCATTATACTCTCACATATATACCATTATACTCTCACATACATACCATTATACTCTCACATATACACCATTATACTCTCACACATACACCATTATACTCTTGCACATAAACTGGCATACTCTCTTACACACACAAAAATACCGTCTTATATGCACCATCATACTAAAGTATGACAATATATGTAAGAGACAAATAGTATGTGTGAAACAGAATGTTACTATATGCAAGAGAATAACAGGATGTGTAAGAGAGAATACTTATCTATGTGAGAGAATACTTGTCTATGTGAGAGAGAATACTTGTCTATGTGAGAGAGAATACTTGTTTATGTGAGAGAGAATACTTGTCTATGTGAGAGAGAATACTTGTGTATGTGAGAGAGAATACTTGTCTATATGAGAGAGAATACTTGTCTATGTGAGAGAGAATACTTGTCTATGTGAGAGAGAATACTTGTCTATGTGAGAGAGAATACTTGTCTATGTGAGAGAGAATACTTGTCTATATGAGAGAGAATACTTGTCTATGTGAGAGAGTTTGATTGAAACGGAAGGCAGTTTGATTGAAAAGGAAGTAGTACTGAATTCTCAGTTCCTGATTGGCTTACACATGAAGAAGGATTTGGGGTAGATGTAGCTAACGCCCACCTTCCCTATCAAGACGAGACTGAGTGACATGATAAGATGGCAGAGAGTGGGCGGCTTAATGAAGCCATTGGACTCATTAATAACATTTTATTAACATTTTATTAACATTTTATACTCCAAATGCTGCGGCGTTATTGTAGGGAGGACAGACCCGTTCCTGAATTACGTTTTTACAGTTATTCCTGGGGAAATTATGGAATTAAATTACATATTAACTATACTAAAATACTTGTGCACAATAATATTTGCTAAATGTAGACGTTTTTAAAGGTTTTTAATTTGACCTCGAAGCCTTTTGTGAAAATGAGGCTAGTTTCACGACAGCGACTTTGGATGTATACTAGGCTACTTTAACATGTTAGCTGATTAGCCAGTACGAGTGAGATATGTATACAGTCACATTAACAAACCTCTTCTTTGTAAACTTAAATACGATGGGAACACATCACATTAACAATTCCAAAACGCACCACACGCCAAACATTTTTTTTTGTCAAGCGTCTCTAAACTCAGATTCCGAGTCGGATCCATGAAGCTTTTGTTGCAGTGAATGGGTGCGGGCACTCATCGGGCATAGGGGCCTACACTCAAATAGGATCTTAAAAGTCCCAACTGGAAAATGTTGTGAACAGATTGAAGTTCAGTTTGTGGCATTGAAGTTTAGGTTAATAGCCAAGGGTGTAAAGACCACTCGGCTAATTAAAGACGTCAACGGTTAAAACCCCAGTGCCACGGGACGGTATTCACACAGGCATTGGCTTTAATTTAAATGATAGTTTGTTTCATCAATTGAAAAACTGATCTAGGACTTTTGACTCAAGTAGTGGGGGTCGGTATAGCTTCCTAAACAACTATGGAATTCTACATTTGAGTTTTTTAGTGGATTTGCTTGAATCGTTGTCAGAAATGTTGGAATCAAAGACGACAGCCATCCACAGTGGCTATTTCTAACGCTAACGATGAAATGCTGGATCCTGGATCCTGGATCCAGCAGCCGCTCCTTGATAGCCGCTCCTTGATGCACCTGATCCAGGTCTGAAGAGCCGGCGCATTTCATTGTCAACGTTAGCGTTAGAAACAGCCCCCGCGTATGGCTGTCGCCCTTGATACAACATTTCTGACAATGACGCCTTAGGATTTGGAGTATGCAAAATGTTATTGATGAATCCATCTTGTCATGTCACTAAGTCTCGTCTTGATAGGGAAGGTGGTTGTTAGCTACATCTACCCCAAATCCTTCTTCTTCATGTGTAAGCCAATCAGGAACTGAGAATTCAGTACTACTTCCTTTTCAATCAAACTGCCTTCCGTTTGAAACAAACTCTCTCACATAGACAAGTATTCTTTCTCATATAGACAAGTATTCTCTCTCACATAGACAAGTATACTCTCTCACATAGACAAGTATTCTCCCTCACATAGACAAGTATTCTCTCTCACATAGACAAGTATTCTCTCTCACATAGACAAGTATTCTCTCTTACATAGACAAGTATTCTCTCTCACATAGACAAGTATTCTCTCTTACACATCCTGTTATTCTCTTACATATAGTAACATTCTGTTTCACACATACTATTTGTCTCTTACATATATTGTCATACTTTAGTATGATGGTGCATATAAGACGGTATTTTTGTGTGTGTAAGAGTGTATGCCAGTTTATGTGCAAGAGTATAATGGTGTATATGTGAGAGTATAATGATGTATATGTGAGAGTATAATGGTGTATATGTGAGAGTATAATGGTGTATATGTGAGAGTATAATGGTGTATATGTGAGAGTATAATGGTGTATATGTGAGAGTATAATAGTGTATATGTGAGAGTATAATGGTGTATATATGTGAGAGTATAATAGTGTATATGTGAGAGTATAATGGTGTATATGTGAGAGTATAATGGTGTATATGTGAGAGTATAATGGTATATATGTGAGAGTATAATGGTATATATGTGAGGTCATGGCGTGTATGTGAGATCAAGTATGAATTAAGGCCTATACGGCCTCTCATATACGTGTGTGTGGGTGCGTGTGCGTACGTGTGTGTGTGTGTGTGCGTACGTGTGTGTGTGTGCGTACGTGTGTGTGGGTGCGTGTGCGTACGTGTGTGTGTGTGTGCGTACGTGTGTGTGTGTGGGTGCGTACGTGTGTGTGTGTGTCACCTGTATGTAGCCGGAGGGTTGGCCCTTGCTCTACAGTTCATGGAGATCCTTCCATCAGGGGAGTCCTCTGTGTACACAATGTCCAGAGGCTCCTCCTCAAACACAGGTCCATAGCCAGTGGCATCGTCTGACGAGAGAGAAGCAACACCATCATCATCATCATCATCATCACACTGCAGGCGGGGGATACAGGGAGCATGCGTGAGGTAAACTCGATCATCTGAAAACCAGAGGGTCTAAACTACATTAGAGATGCATTAGAGAGAGAAAACTGTGTGTGAGTGTGTGTGTGTGTGTGTGTGTGTGTGTGTGTGTGTAGATTAAATCTGCAGGCAACTCACCTCCGTAGATTCTAGGGTCACCGAACAGAAACGCTTCTGTAGGACAGAGAAAGCAGCGAGGGAGGATTCAGTTGTGCTTTTCATCTGAACTTTATTTTTAGACATGGTTCTCTTTTCGAAAAAAAAGTGTTCTCTCATTCATCTACCGACATTAAAAACAAACAAATACCAGAAAATAATAGTCGACATGGCATTAGGGTGGGTTAAAATTGCTAATCCTTAGTCAACGTTCCCATGCTAAAGAGACAAGGTGCAGTGAAGGTAGAGGTGCCATGTCACTCACCTGAGAGGGAGAACGAGGAGGAGAGAATCAGGAGAACAAGTCCATTAGACGCCATGACACCTAGTCACACCCCTCGCACGCCTCAGGAACCCAACACCCCCCGCAGACCGGTTTACAGACACACAGACGGGTGGACAGCCAGCCGGGCTACAGGACTGGGATTCTCTGCTAGAGAGGAGACAGGAAGCAGATGACTGGTGGTACTGTAGGATGTCTGTGTATCACTCTACATCTGTGTATCGCTCTTTATCTTCCAGCTACTCTGGAAGATAAAGAGCTCAGCACATCATCATTAAGGACTGCAGAGGCAGGACAGACATTCAGGTGAACGGGCATGTGCGTGCAGGACCTGCCCGCCTACCAGGGGAAGGCTGGGTGGGACTGAAAGGCTCTGTGCAGGATGGATACATTATTTATAACAACATGACTCAGCAGAAGGCATCGAATATAGTCATGCAGGGGACCCACACACACTCACACACACACAAGAAACACTGCAGTGCTGAGACACGGTAGTCCTAGCTGTGATGCGACACATGCTTAGACATCGGTCCTGCATGATACAGTACGAGCACGCTCGTACCACTGCAGTCGGACACTAGAGAGGGGGAGGGAGAGAGATAGAGAGACAGAAAGAGAGAGATGGAGAGGAAGAGAGAGGTAGAGAGACGTAGAGGCAGAGAGAGAGAGAGCAATAGAGCGAGAAAGAGAGGGGAAGAGAAAGAGACAGAATCCCCTGTCTGCTCCAGACGTGCTCCGTCCTTCACCCAGCCCCAGCCTCAGCCCCAGCCTTGTTCCCTGTCTCTCCAGCCTCTAGACAGACAGAAAGCCTGTCAGAACTGTGACCTGAGAAGGCGCGAACGAGAGGAGGATAGACAGTGAGATGGGAGAGTTAAAGACGTAAAGAATACTGAATAAACCAGGCACCTCTCTCTCCTCTGGCTCCCCTGTCCTGTCCTCGTCCTGCTCCACCCCTTTCTGGTCCTCTTCCCCCTCCTCCACCTGCCCCTCCCCCCACACCTCTCCTCCAGTAGGATGGAGTGAGTCTCCTTGCCAGTAGGCTGTGTCTGCTGCAGGCCTCACATGCTTCTCAGGCAGGCTGACTCAACAGAAATCCCACCCAGCAGCAGCAGTATGCTAATAAAATGGCAGGGCTAGCAGGATCTCCAGGAACAACTCCAGAACAGACACACCTACAGCTTCAAGACTGCCGTCACCCTTCTCTGGTGCGTACATGCTACTGCGAAGGAAAGATCTGACAAAAGGCAAACAATTCACCCGTATCTTTCTACATTGGGAACATTCTGAGAGTGGAAACCTCAGTGTTGAGACGGATGTCGTCAAGCTCCGTGTGACAGATCCCTGCTCATCTCCCCAGAGCTGCTGTTCTCCAGCAGGCTGTAATCTCCCCTGAGCTCAGTAGCAGACCCCTGCCTGGCCAGGCCAGCAATATCTAGGTCATCAGCTGTATTGCTGTAAGCCGACTGGCTGACAGATTGTGTTTTTTGGTCAAAACATGTCAAAGACAGCCAGTTGGTACTGATAATAGGCCATGATAACTATTGTCACATGGAGTGTACATTCAATGCATTATTTTGACTCTGGTTCTGTTTGACTTTTTAACAAACGACTCTTTGGCTAAGTTTGCTTTGATCTACTGTAGCACTCTACAATCAGAAAGTATTGTCAGAATTATCAGTGAATATTATGATTTGTATACTTATGTGTATGATATCTGCCATCTGTTAATGGACAACAAAATAAGATTAATTTCAAACAGTGACGAGTGAATCCCCAAAGCTCGTAAATTCACCCGACCTCACCTCACTTAGAAACGTGGGAGAGGTGGACCTGTGATATAATGTTAGGAGAATTACTGACAGCACAGCCACACTGCGCCCTTGACGCATTCTCTGGGTTCACCTTGCGTCTATACCCAACTGTCAGGCAGAATGGTCGCTTTATGAGGCTCGATTTCTAATCATTTCACAATCACCTTGAGATGTAGATCTGACATTACTTTGGCAGTTTAATAACGATACCCGTGAAAGTCCAAACCATCCTCAAACCATCCTCGGTCGGTATCTTTCGGCCAAAGTAAATTCATTTTCTGTGCAAACTTTCATGGCGAATAAAAACTGATTCTGATTCTGATTTGTATTCTGATTCTGAAAATGGCGTCTACTGTTTGTCAAAGTTGTTGCGCACTTCTGCCGAGATTACTAAAACAGCGGTACCATCGGCACCGATAGTTCACTGCCCTGCAATGCGGTACTCCAAAACGTTGCTTCCCCACCCGCTTCCCCATAGGCTTTAGATGCCCTAAATGCGACTGTAAGAAGTTCCGACTCATTCTTCAGATGCTACTGTCTGTGTATATATCCATGCTAAAACGACCTTACCTGTAAACGGACTGTTTGGTATTTTCAGGGCATTCTCCGCATAGAACACCTGGATCCGAACCGCACAGACCCACAGCCGAGCCCGTGGAGCGTCCCGTGCGTGCCTCTTAACTTTTCTATTGGTTAGAGACGGTGAGTGGCAGGGAGCGCACGCATCGCATGCACGGTCGCTATTGGCCGAAGAGGTAGACTGGTATGGAGGAGGATATGCTAGCCAAGCAAAGCCGCAAGCGTTTGAGACTGATTGAAACTATAATCTTTCGTCCAACCTCGTTCCTAATAAAACCATAATCGCCAGCCCGCAAATAATGACGATCTGACAAGCCCCAAAGAATGGTTTACATTTGACGTCTTTCTGACATGTAATTTCATAAATCCATGCCCAGTTTAGCCCATGTTTTATGCATTTCACATGCAATGCATGTGAAACGCATACACATCCACATGTGAATTGTTCCCACACGCATGAGTTTTCAGTATGAATGTGTGTGAACGTTTCATGTGAATGTGTATGCGTTTCATTATGTTTGTGTAAGGACAATCTGAATTATATCCTAAACAGCTCTTCATATAAATGAGAAAAATTAACTATTCACGACTTTTCGTGCAGCTTTTCATTGGTGACAGTCTATTCTTTCAGTTGATCAAATATAGTGATGTCGGTATGCGTTTTGGATAATGTTGGGGGAGAGGGGCGGTAATAGACTGGGAGGTGTTGATCGGTTGTTGAGCTCACTCGCTCTCAAATACACACACACGCGCGCGCAAACACACGCACAAACACTCTCCAAATCACTGTAAATCCACAAATCCAGTGTTTATCTAATCCCTTATAGAGGGATAGGACGGAGGACAGTTGGAGGGGTCAGATGGAGACAGCTCGCGAGACTCATCTGGCTGCAGGCTTGGAGAAAAAGTTCTGGAACAACTTCTGGTTCAAACAGTTTTGGACGACGCATGTGCAGTTTTAACCCACATGACTTCGACAAAGACTAAATAATGAAACTGCAGCAGTTCCACAAAATACTTAACAAAAAACAGGGGCGTCACATGACATGAAAAACCAATAACATTAGTCAGAAATGAAATCCTGAAACCAACATTTATTTATTTTTTCATTTAAAATACAAAATATTTTGCAATATCATAGAGTAAACCATTTGACAGCCTGTCATGCTTCTCCAGTAGCTCCAACATTAACCAGAATGTCATACTATATCATATCATATATTATATCCTATATTCACCAGTCACTACAACATTGTTTCCAAGTAAAACCCTCTTCACCGTGCCTGTCCTTCTGTCAGTCCGTCTGTACTTCAGTCAGTGTGAACTGCATGTCACTTCTTGTTTGTTTTTTGTTTTTTTTTCAATACAGAAAGGTGCGTTGGCTGTGGGTGACAGCCACCATCCAGGTGAACCGGGGGGGCCAGTAGGGCTGGGATAGTCCCACCTCAACCCCGCCAGCTAGCAAGCTCCCCTGACCATGCCAATAAAATCAAACATCACAGCAAATAAAATAGTGAAAACTGTAAGAGAGCTCCTCATCACCCCAGCACCCACAATGAAGCGGGCTGCCAGGGTCATGGTCAGGACTCTGTCCCCTATGACCCAGAACATCTACAGTCAGTTCAAGCAATATTTACAAAATGACAACAAAATATCTACACACGAAAAGCAGAAACACTGGAAACTAAAAACTTGATGCAAGTTATGAAAAACCAAACCATGGAAATCTGGATTTGTTAATGCCTCCTTTTCCTCAAGAGACAGCAGAGCAGGGTCAGGGTAGCAGACCGATGTATAGGCTGTCATTAATGTTGATAGAAAGCAGTAGAATACATCATACATACACACATACATACTTGCACACACCAAGTCGTTCATTAGATAAGGGGTACACATTGAAATTCCGGTTGTTTACAGAAAAACATGGGACAACATACACATATGTATATAAGGTTAAATGCAAAAACATATGTCACCAGCACGTTTGCACCACCATTGCCTCTGCAACAAAACAAGCAACATTTCATTCATAAGATAAAAACTACTTGTTTCCACATTCATTAGCATTCCATTATACCCTAACCCCATTGGCCTCAGCTTTAAGTGCTACCAGTATGTCCCATTCTGATTGGCAGTCAGGCGGTCAGTAGATTGGCAGTAGTTCAGTGGTGCTGGTTTGCAGTATGCAGCTTCTCCTGTGTGTGTGTGTGAGTGAGTAGATGTCAGGAGAAGAGGGGCATGATTGAACGTGATCTTCTTCACCTGCTGTTGTTTGGAACCTCAGACCCTATAGACGGTAAAGCAGTTATAAGGCCTATGTAGATGCTTCACAAAAATGTTTACCTCATAAATACTATATAGTTCACCTGTCATGAAGATATAATGGGAGGTCCTTATGAATGTCCTCCATCGACATACTGTATAACCAGTTGGGCCTCATACAGGCATGATGACGTTTCAGCCTTTATAGACAGCCATAGAACGTTATGACAGTCGAGAGAGCCTTGATTGCTGTAATGTAAATAGACTCATATCTGCTCTGTGGCCCATCAGTTGCCTAAGTGGACTATGAAAACTGATGCCTCACGATAACTGCGCTAGGACCGGACAGGTTTGGTCTGGTGATGGAGCAGAATGCAGGAGTAGACCTAGAACACTAGAACTCTAAAACAATAAAATTCGGTTCTCTACGAAGGCACTATTAACCATGCTGAAGGGTTCTTGAACGTTAACACCGTTTAGAGCTCTTGAAACTAGCACCAAAATGTTTACCTCTCTCTCTCTAACATCTACTGCTCTCTCTCCCCCTCTCTATCTCTGTCTCTCTCCTTCTGTCTTTCTCAGCACACAAGGCAGAAGTTGAAATGCTGTTTGAATGGTGTCAGGTGAAGGTGGACCAGCTGTCTGGGGAAAACCTCGACCGGTATTCCCTCACCAGAGAGTACGGAGGAGGGTGAGGTTACCTCCAGATGCTGATCTTGGATCAGATTGAAAATACCCAACTTAACGGTTGTGTTTTTGAGGTTTGGTTTAAGTCGGCTGATTCTAGGTCAGCTCTGAGGGGTTGTATGAGACAGCCAACGTGTGTGATTTCAGTTCGGATGGTGTTCAGTGCAACAGCAACAAGAGCATGTGTCTGGTGAGGAAAAAGAACGAAACAAAAATAAACACAGGCCAGAAAATAACCAGAAAACAACCCAGAAACAACCCCCAGACAACCAGGAACAGATCTAAGCTCTGTCAAGATGTGGGGTGGTTTGGAGAGGGGCTGTCGGCCTCAATGTGGAGAGCTAGTCCTCCATCTGCTGTCTGTAGACCAGTTTGAATATTACAGTATGTACACTCACAGCTCCTGTCCATAAAAAGACTAGAATCGAATATTATTGTAGCCACATGTTTGACGGCAACCTTCCACCAAGACATGGGTGGTGCTGTAGTTTTCACCATTAACCATACGGATAAAACACAGACGACAGACGGAAAACGCTAGAAGGCATAACCAGTTGTTAGCACCGCTGACCACTGCGGTGACAGTCATTGTGACGGTTCATCAACAGACACTGGTGAGAAGCCATAGGTGTGTTAGAATGAGTGGTAAAACATCTGTTATTCCATGCAATATACCAGAAGCTGATGGATGTATGTCAGGTGTTTATGTATTGCCGGTGGGTCATGTATGTTGAGAAAATATATATTCTATTATATCCATGTGTACTATATATGTTTGCAAAAGAGAAAACAGCACAAACACACACACATGTCCACGTGAGGTGTGTGGGGAGCAGTCTGATAGGTCCCTCCAGGTGTGGGGAGCAGTCTGATAGGTCCCTCCAGGTGTGGGGAGCAGTCTGATAGGTCCCTCCAGGTGTGGGGAGCAGTCTGATAGGTCCCTCCAGGTGTGGGGAGCAGTCTGATAGGTCCCTCCAGGTGTGGGGAGCAGTCTGATAGGTCCCTCCAGGTGTGGGGAGCAGTCTGATAGGTCCCTCCAGCTCCAGTAGAACGGACATTCCTCCTCATTCTCCTTATTGCTTCCTCCTCTCCTCTCTCTCTCTTCATCTCTCTGTCTCTGACAGTCTACATCCTCGTTCCTTGTCTTCGTCGAACAGAGATGGGCTTGCGTGATGGGTGTGTGTGAGGATGCAAGGTCACAGTGCGATGGGGGAGGGGCTGGAGCGGGCAGGACAGCGTGGGCGATGGGGGTGTGACAGTAGCCTTGGTGGCGGTTGGTCACGGTGATGGTCGCCATGGTGACGGTCACCGAGGGGACGGTCATCAAGGTGACAGTCACCGCAACAATGCTTCACCATCATGGCAGTCGCCGAGGTGACAGGTGGCCATGGCGATGATCACAATAGTGAAAGTCACCATGGTGCGCGTCACCAAGGTGACTGTGACCATGGTGACAGTCACCATCGTGACGGATACGGTCATCGCGGCTCCGTGATCACCGCGGCGACGACTAGACGAAGGAGTTGCTGGCGTTGACGGGCGAGGGCGCTTCGGAGCTCTCGTTGCCTTCGTGAGTGTCCTTCTCCTTCCTGCCGCTGTACTGGCCAATGAAGGAACCGTCCTCGTTGAACTGGCCGTCCCCGCCCTCGCCATAGTCCACCAGGCTGTCGTCACTCTCGTCACGACGTACCGTCCCGTTGGACGGCGTCCGGCTGCCCTTCAGAGGCTTGTGGTCCTCTGTGTCACTGGGGAGGACAGGCAGGACAGGATGTTACCGGACAGGCCGGGGGACGTCCTGAAGAGCAGAGGTCAGCCAGCCTGGGGCGCTGTAGACCAGCCGCCCGGCAGACCAGCCACCCAGCAGACCAGCCACACAGCAGACCAGCCGCCCAGCAGACCGGCCACCCAGCAGACCGGCCGCTCAGCAGACCAGCCGCCCAGCAGACCGGCCACCCAGCAGACCGGCCGCTCAGCAGACCGGCCGCTCAGCAGACCGGCCGCTCAGCAGACCGGCCGCTCAGCAGACCGGCCGCTCAGCAGACCGGCCGCTCAGCAGACCGGCCGCTCAGCAGACCAGCCGCCCAGCAGACCAGCCGCTCAGCAGACCAGCCGCTCAGCAGACCAGCCGCCCAGCAGACCAGCCGCTCAGCAGACCAGCCGCCCAGCAGACCAGCCGCTCAGCAGACCAGCCGCTCAGCAGACCAGCCGCCCAGCAGACCAGCCGCTCAGCAGACCAGCCGCCCAGCAGACCAGCCGCCCAGCAGACCAGCCGCTCAGCAGACCAGCCGCCCAGCAGACCAGCCGCTCAGCAGACCAGCCGCCCAGCAGACCAGCCGCCCAGCAGACCAGCCGCCCAGCAGACCAGCCGCTCAGCAGACCAGCCGCTCAGCAGACCAGCCGCTCAGCAGGGCTGATCACTGCTCCACAGGACTCACTGGGGCTTCACACCACGTGCTGCTCGGTCCCTCATGTTAAGACACACTAGAGACAGGCTAGGGTCAGAGGGTAGGCTCTCTATGGCTTACACATGCACACCAGACTCAGGGTTAGGGGAGGATTGGTCAAAATGCAGATACTGTCAAGTTTCACCAAACAGGGGCATTACAACCTGCAGGACATGTCCTGTAATACTGTCCCAGAACCAGGAACCAAGATGGACTACGGGCAATCCAACCGAATGCTGATGGCATATGCATTTGTCTCTAAAGGACAACAGGGGAGGCCAGACAGAGGAAGCCAGACAGACGCAGGTAGTTGGTAGCTAGTCTTGATGAAAGCTAGGGTTAACCACTGGTTATGGTGGTGAGTGGGCTAACAAAAAAGTTAGCGGTGAGTTAACTGACATGTCAGTGCTGGTTTCTCCAGGCCCCTCCTGTCTTTAGGAGCAGTCCTCACAGCAGACAGACACACAGCCCTGCGTCAGAGGTCGTGTGTTAATGCATGCCAGGCTAGTAGGACCCAGCTTACCTTTCCATGGACCTAAAGTTCCCCCACACAGAGACACCAGATGGAGGCACACACGAGAGACAGTGGATGAGAGAGACAGAGAGGCTGAACCTGGCAACCCACCGCTACAACATGATCAGTACATTTCCCACCGAAAACAAAACAGATAAAGCTGTATGGAACCCTTTGCAGTAATGAAAGAAACCTTGGAACAAAGGCTTTATAGAGGGTTCTATTGTTAGATGATTCTATTTTTAAGCACCCCTTTATCATCACAGGATCACTGCTCTGTAGTGTCCACCTCCTTCGCCCTCTGATGGGTCGCAGTTTCATGAGGGCGCCCCACGGTGGTGAGGACCGGTACACACAGGATGGGAATGATTTCACTGGAGAACAGGATTGCATGCAAATGGACACTGAGCCACAGCATAAAATGCTGAATATTATATTCGATCTTAAAACACAACATACTGTACAGTGGTGTAAATATGTTGTCTACAATAATGAAGGAAGTCGATTTCTTATAGATCTTTTCATATTCAGGTTTAACCCACCTAGGTGTCTGTCTTTCTTGTCTGTTCCTTGTTTCTGAGCAGACACGACAAAGTAGTACCATCACAGTAGTGTGTGTGTGTGTTATTGTCTGTCTCTCACCTGTACTCCCCGAACGTCCCGTCATCTTCCTTCATGGGCTGGATCTCTGGGTCTTGGTGTGCATCCTCTTTCTCTTTCACTGTGAGGGAGACATGCACGGCTGTAATACTAGCTCGCTGTATGACCTATTATTCTAGGTTATCCTGTGTGTGTATGTGTGTGTGTGTGTGTGTGTGTGTGTACGTATGCATGCTTCTCACCTGGGTATTTCCCTCCCTTGTTCCTCTTGATAAAGCAGACTATCAGAAGGACCAGGATGAGGAGAGCGATGGCACACATCAGGCCGATAAACCAGCCCTGGGTCGCAATGTCTACCTGTCTGCTGGCTATGGCTAAACACACACACACACGCACACACGCACACACACACACAGGGAGAAAGAGCAAACACGATCGTTAAGTGTGTTGTCATGGCCCCATTGATAGAACCCCAGGGTTCCTGTTCCTGATAGCAGTCCACGCTATATTGAACCTGTAGCAACAGGAAACCTGTTGGCACAGTAAACATACATGACGTGTAATGACAACCACCCACTAATGCACTCCTGCAATGAGATTCACCTACAGAATCTGGATTGAGAACTGAAAAGAAAAATGAAGGATGGCTTTGATGAGTCATGCTTGTACCTACCAAAACACTGGACACCTCTGATGGTCAAGACTACAAAACGATAATAAAAAAAATGGAGGGTGACGCGTGGGAACTACAAAGACCATCTACATGGAGGCATGCTGCGCTGCCTCACCTGGTACCGTTATCCTGTGCTCCTCAGTGCTATGAATGCTGGCCCCAGACTGGTCTCTAGCTACCACCCGCACTCTATATGAGGTCCCAGGCTTTAAACCCTTAATCAGATAGCTCTGGGAGCCATTAACAAACTCCTTCCTCCACTCTTCTTTACCTGGAACAGAGGGAGGAGGGGTGGAGGGGAGTGAGGGGGGAGGAGAGGAGGCACATAGAGCCTGATGAAGTGGACACTGGGGTATTGGGAGGATGGTAGGTCCATGTATGTTGACAGCAAAGACAATCTCCACACGCCCAGGGATGATGGTCAAGTTAAGATGGGGATTTATCATGGTAACGTAACAGTAGCTCTAGTATACAGAGACTATTGCTGAGCATGCAGGTAGCTTGTCAGGGAAGTGATGGGATTTTACGGATGCTTACTGTTCTCTACTATATATTCCACAAACACATTCTTTTCTGCTCCAGAGTATTCCCAACTGACGCCTGCTCCGTCCTCCGTGACTGTCGTGTTAACGCTGCTGAATGTTGGGCCTTTCGGTGGCACTGGCCACACAAAGAGAACACACACACACACAAGGACACACACATAACTAGTCAGCTCTACTTGCCACAACAGAGAGAATACAGACAGCCGTTATAGCTAGACACTCATGGTAGTTCAAATGAACTCAAGTCCAGATTATACTTTGAATCAGTCATCTAATCTTCTCTGATATATTGAAAGTCAAAACAAGATTAGCATATCTATATCCATCCTGCTAACTATGGTGCAAATGTATCTAGCTCATAACGGGTTCATTTGATTCCGATGTTGACTGATCTGTTCAATCAAATTAATGTTTGTCTGCGAAGTACAGTCCCCGTGCAACTCAACTGCGGAACAAATTCTACCATTTCCTTTCTTTTAAACAAAGAAGAATGTTTACAAAGACATGTACAAGCCTCTTGGTCTCGCAAAGCTTGGCCAAACATTAAACGTGCAGCCAGAGCGAGACTGAAGGGGAGAGAGAGGGAGAGAGGGGGAGAGAGGGGGGAGAGGGGGGAGAGAGGGGGAGAGATGGGGGAGAGGGGGAGAGAGGGGGGGAGAGAGGGGTGAGAGGGGGGGAGAGAGGGGGAGAGAGGGGGAGAGAGGGGGGAGAGGGGGGGAGAGGGGAGAGAGGGGGGAGAGGGGGGGAGAGGGGGAGAGAGGGGGGAGAGGGGGGGAGAGGGGACAGAGGGGGGGGGAGAGGGGACAGAGGGGGGGAGAGAGGGGGGAGAGGGGGGGAGAGGGGACAGAGGGGGGGAGAGAGGGGGGAGAGGAGGGGAGAGGGGGGAGAGGGGACAGAGGGGGGGAAGAGGGGAGAGAGGGGGGGAGCGTTTGTACCCTTGTGTATCGGGGAAAGTGAAGGCTGAGTGATGGGGGAGGTTGGGTGGGGGGGCTCTGTGAGATCTGAAAGAATACGAAGAGGAGTGAAGCACCATACACCACGGGCACAACAAACAAACACTCAATCATTAACAAGACACAGTGCAGAGTGAGAGAACTGTTATTGGCATGCAGTTATAAGCTGTGGTCTTCAGACCGTAAGGTGTGGAACACCCCACCCCACACCCACCCCACTGATTCACGATCAGCCTGAGTGATCCTTTTGGATGGTGACCAGGACAGGAAACACTGTAGTGCTGGTATAGTACAGTCAAGAGGGAGCATCATGCAGTCAAGCCTTAGTAGAAAACATGAGGTGGGGGTTGGGGTCTATTGGACTCGTCTAGATATTCATGGATTTCTGTTCTAATGTAACACATACTGTATGCTTGAAAGATGCAGTGAGAGTAGCAGGATGTTTGCTTGAGGTATGCTTTTAGCTAAGCAATAGGTAGCATAGCCTATAGGCTATATGCTACAGCTGAAGCTAGTGTAGCCTAAAGGGAGTAACATGCAGGGAGCGCTCGGCAAACTAGCGATTGCTCGGAAGCTGGTCTGTCTAAACAGGGCTGAGGAATATCGTTTTCTAAAGAGGAACGTGCAGGGGCTTCCACTGGTGCACTTGTTTTACCTTTACCCCCACCTAATGAGGGCTGCTGGATTAAGGCTTCAGAGAGGAGGAGAAGAGGAACAGAGAGGAAGGAAAGGAGAGAGAACGTAAAATAGAGACCAGAGGTGGGAAGATGGCAAATATGTTGTTACTGTAGCTTTCTTTATACTGTGTTACTGTACTTTAAGTAGATTTTTCTAGTTAATGATATTTTGGAAAAAAAGTTTAATAAAAAAAAAACCCTTGAGTTTTTTGTGTTGAGTTGAAAAACTATTTGGGATAAAAAGGTTTTAAAAGGATGAAAAAAATAAAAATAAAAATGACAGAGGAGGAGTCAGCGATGTGGGCATGACTGAGAATAGAGACATTCCTGATCACCCATGGCCATATATGAGGGAAATGAAGGATTCCTGGTGAATGCGCTGCGTGTCTATAGTGTCCCAAAGACTGAAACCCACACAGGGTCAGCTGAGGAAGTAACTAACTTGTGAGTCATAGGGGAAAATCCGCATTGCGTTCATGCTTTACTGTGCTATTAGTATTCTTCACGACTACCTATCTGTGTCTCTATGATATGTGTTGTGTCTGGTGTATATGACCCCTCACCTTCGTCCATGATGACAGTCTCCTCACTGATGGAAGGGCCAGAACCCTTGATGGTCTTAGCGGTGAAGAAGAACTTGTAACGTGTGCTGTACTTCAGGTTCGACAGCGTGGTGGACGTCTCATTGGCTAAGAACACCAACTCCTCCACTGGACCCAACTCATTTGTGTTGTTAACTGGAAGGAGAGAAAGGGAGGAGGGGGGGGGGCATTATTAGGAAGTTGACATGAGAGACATCATGGGAGAACGTCTTTAATACTAAAACACAGCTGTGGAGAAGCAGACCTGGCTGGTACTTGAGCGTGTAACCGGTGAGGCGGCCATTGTTGTCCTGAGGAGGACCCCACTCCAGCGTTAGAGAGTCCACGTTAGGGTTGGTGATCTTCAGGTAGGAGGGAGGCCCAGGGACTGGACAAGAACAAAACAAACAACCACAATAGCATGGACACCAACTAAATACAATTGCACACATGACATTTAAAAGTAAACAAAAGTGAGGTTCTTGAACACAAGTCCAACCTAACCCAGGTTCCGTTTTAGTTTTTGATTCTAATCAAACACATTGTTACATAGTGTAAAGTAAATATCCTGCAAACGTTTAGGACCGGGGGAAAGAAAAACTTGGTAAGGAATGTGCTGTTCAGCCAAACAACCAACCAAACAAGAGTGGGGAATTCTAGTTGGCACCTAGAATGACCTGGATCCCAACTAGACCTGACTTCCTGTACCGTACGCACCTCCCTCTGGGGTTTCAAAGGTCTGATTGGTGCTGGCGGGCCCCTCCCCCTTCCCGTTGAGCACCCTGATGGAGAGGCCGTAGACGCTGTAGGGTTGCAGGCCCGGCAGATGGCCCTCGCTCCGGTTCCCACTGAACGTCAACACCTGCTGCTGCTTGCCCACTCCCTCCTGCTCCCCATGCAGGCTCCGCTCCCGCCAGTAGTACACCTGACACACACACACACTCTTACTACAGGCACTACACAATTTCCTCATGTTGACCCTAGCAGTGAATTGCAACAAAAAAATCATGACCTTGGTCAAATGTTCACAGATTATAACAGCTAGACATAGATGTATTAGTCGAAACTATGAGTTCCAGGACGGTACCTTGTATCCCTGCAGTCGCCCCCTCACAGAGATGGGGGTTACGGGCTTCCAGTGGACCTCCGCCAGGGTGCCGTTCTGGGCCTGCACCTGCACACTCTCTGGTGCTGTCAGAGGCACTGGGGGTGCAGAGAGGCAGCGTGGGTTACCAACACACACACACACATTCTCACACACCTGAGGGTCTCACACATCTCCATGCACATACACACATTCAAGTACCTAGCCCTGACCCCTCAGTACTCACAGTCCTGACCCCTCAGTACTCACAGTCCTGACCCCTGACCCCTCCGTACTCACAGTCCTGACCCCTCAGTACTCACAGTCCTGACCCCTGACCCCTCACAGTCCTGACCCCTGACCCCTCACAGTCCTGACCCCTCAGTACTCACAGTCCTCTCCGGAATGTCCCAGAACCACCGCGGGTTCCGGGGCGTCTCCGTTGTCGTTCACCGCTTGAACTCTGACCTCGTAGGGAACAAACGTGGGCGTGCCCGACACCACAAACTGGGACACGTTATGAACAGTCTCAGAGGCCCATTCTTGGTCAACACCCTGCTGCCTCCACTGGACCTTGTACATCAGGCCCGGCCCGTTAGCCTGCAGGCCTTGCAGCTTCTGCAAAGGGAGGCATTTGATCACAGATATCCGGATAACAGATACCTGGCTAACAACCTAAGAACTGACTCCCCAGTCTCAGCTATGTAACTAAGGAGATACTCACTAAGATATATGATAATATGTGTATGAGGCATGCAGCGTACCTTCCAGGAGATGACCAGGTTGTCATGTTCAGTCCCCACACCCTGGACGTCTGATGGGTTAACCTCTGGAGCTAAGGGAGGAAGAGACAATATGGAGTCAAAATACAGGAAGGCTGATTTACACTGCTGGGTAACTAACCCGGTCCTGTTCAACCCCCTACACAGAGTCCCTACAGGGTAAGTCATGTACTATCTAGCAGTCCTGGCCTGTCTAGTGGTCCTGTACCTGCAGGGTTGGTCCTGTACTGACGAGAGGGCTGGCTGGGCAGGCTGTAGCCCACAGCGTTTTGGGCCAGCACCCTGAAGGAGTACCAGGCGTAGGGGGAGAGATCCAGCTGGGCTGTGGTCCTGCCACCGTCCACCTCAGAAAGGTTGGTCCAAACGCCCGGCTCATGGAGAAGATCCTCGTACTGGATCAGGAACTCTGGAGTTTCAGGAAGGAGGAAGTCACATTCCCGAGGTAAGATATCTATCTGGTACTCTAGGCAGTAAGATTTTACAATTTAGGAAATTGGATGATGGATTAACATGGCCAATGGACAGATTTGGTGTGCTACCATGACCAGTGGACCAGTTCACTACACGACAGTAGCCTGTTGTAAGCCACTGAAGTTAATACCAGCAGACACCAGTAGATGGCAGCAAACACAAGTAGACTGCAGTAGACACCAGTAGGGCTGGACGTACTCTGAGTGGGGCTGTTGTGTTCATCTCCGGGCGTCCAAGTCAGCTGAACACTGCGGTCTCTCTGCTCTGTCAGCTCCAGGTCGGACGGCGGATCCGGTTGCTCTGGAAACAGCAAAACTGGGTCAGAACCAGCAATCCTGACTGCTGTTAGTCAAGTGCCAATCTCCTCAGCCGTATAGGGACCAGTGATAGGGTATCTCAACGGCCAAAATCACAGAAAATAAAGTAAAATGAAAACAAGTAAATAAAGAAAATTATATTCAGCCGTCATGCCACTTGGAACAAAGGTCTAACAACTGATTTAATGGATTCCAGTGGAGATGAGGGTCAGCGCTCATTCAGGACAGAAGGGTTGGTGATGATGGTGATGAGGATGACGATGCTAAGCTAAAGTTGCTAAAGTTATTTACCGTAGACGATAGGTGGAGGGGGTGTGGCCTCTGAGAGAGCCAGCGCAGCAGGAAGGGGAGGAGTTAGTTAGAAATCAGAGATAGAGCATGTTTACCATAGACATCTGCTGGAACACTGATCCTGTCCTATCAGGTTAACACAAAGAGACGAGTTCTACGAGATTGTCTAACACAGTCATGGAGATCAGAGTCTCCGATCTGTAACTAAGAAGATACTCACAGAGATAGTGCATACAGTAAGACACTCAACTGGTAACTTACACTGGCTTACACAACAAAGGAAAGGCCCAGTGCCAAACAGAGAAAAGATTGCTCTGCTGCAAGAGACGAGAGAGCAGAGCTAAAGCACACGACAGCGTACCAATGACGGTTAGCATGGCGCTAGCAGAGTCCTGGTCCAGGGAGGTGTTCCTGATGCAGGTGTAGGTGCCCTCGTCCTCCTCAATCACATCTCTGATGGTCAGAGTGTCCACATCCAGCACAAACCTGGAAACACAACCATGGTTAGGCCGGCATGGTCAAATAATCCTGTATGTAATTATATAAAAGCAGCAAGAGGATATTATAATAAAACACACTACTGCACATTGATATACCACACAACCTGTGTGTGTGTCTGTGTGGATACGCATGTGTGTTTGTGTGTGTAGGGATATACATGTGTGCGTGTGTGTGTGTGTGTGTGTGTGTGTGTGGTGTGTGTACCTCTCGTCAGCTGGCAGCTCTGCGTTGTCCTTGAGCCAGATCATGGTGGGCACCAGGGTGGGGTCGTGTTTCACCTTACACTCAAACACAGCCACCCTGTTCCTCTCCACCACCTTGTATTCAGGCTGCCTCAGGATCCGTGTCGGCTCTGCAGGAGGGAGACACCACAACCATAACCACTCAGCACATTCTCAGTTGGAAACCGATTGGATGCTTGTGACGTGGTGTCGGATGTCCTTGGTTCTGATTGGCCTGTGTCTCACCTTTGACCTCCAGGTAGACGTGGTTCTCCTTGGTGCCCAGGTTGTTGGAGGCGATGCAGGTGTACTTGCCGCTGTTTAGCGGCTGAGCGCCGTGGATCTCCAAGGTCCCGTTCTCATGGATGTCGTTTAGAATACTGGTCTGGCTGTCCTTGAACCTGGACACACAAATCAACCATAGGTCAGGTTCTAACAGATCTATGTGATAAGCTTCCAGTTCGGCTCCGACGAGGTTTCCATGGTTACCCCGGTCCGGTTCTTCTATTAGAACCAACTCTACATAAAACCACCTTAGGACTGAACACAGACACAGTCCAACCCTACAACGGTGTTTTCATTTTCATTTCTCTAACAACAGTATCACTACAGTAATATAGCAGTATTATTTGAGTATGGTTATAGTGTTACTCCAGTATTGGCTACACGCTGCTCAGCGTACCATGTGATGGTGGGTATGGGTGAGCCGAAGGAGGCGCAGTCCAGCAGGGCGCGGCTGTTGGTGATCACCTGGTACAGGTTGTTAGGAGGAGTCAGGACCCGAGGTGGCTCGGCTGGAGGAGACGGCAGGGTCGAAGAGCACACAGCATCATCACACCGTTATTAACATGCCCTGACGTGTTTGCCGTGGGGAAACAACGAGTAACTCTGCTCCCCTTTCCCCCCCGTGTCCAGACTCACCCAGAACATTGACCAAGATGTTGGCCAGCAGGTATCCAAACTGGTTGGAGACATTGCACTGGTAGACGGCGCTGGAGCCTGTCTGGACATCGCTCAGGATCACTGTGTCGTCCTCCACCTTCCTGCGCAGGTCCTTGGGAGAGTCTGTGGATGGAGAACGCGCACTGATGGTTATTTTACATTTACATTACATTTAGTCATTTAGCAGACGCTTTCATCCAGAGCGACTTACAGTAAGTACAGGGACATTCCCCCCGAGGCAAGTAGGGTGAAGTGCCTTGCCCAAGGACACAACGTCATTTTGCACGGCCAGGAATCGAACTGGCAACCTTCAGATTACTAGCCCGATTCCCTAACCGCTCAGCCAGCTGACTCCACTGACTGGTTATACAAGCATTGCCTTTCACCTTGACGTCGTCTCACGACGGCCAGCGTACTCACTCGCTATGGGCACCCCGTTGACAGACCAGCTGAGCTGGGGCTTGGGGTCTCCGCCCGCACGGCAGGTCAGGATGCCAGTCTCCTTCGGTGCCAGGATCAAGTCCGTGGGGGTACTGATCCAGAAAGGGGAGGCTGGGGGGGGGGGGGGGGCAGAGAGGGTTTCAAATCAATTTCAGGAAGAGAGAGTGTGAGAGAGAGAGAGAGAGAGAGAGAGAGAGAGAGAGAGAGAGAGAGAGAGAGAGAGAGAGAGAGAGAAGAGAGAGAGAGAGTATGAGTCATTGCACTAACCTTTGACAACGACCTTGATGATGTGGTGGGCGTTGCCGAGGCTGTTCTGGGCAGAGCAGCGGTAGTCTCCCGCGTCTGCCTCTGTCACCTCCACAATGTGCAATGTCTTCTGGAAGTTGTGAAGGGACATCCTGTCGCTTGGCAGATCTCCATTATCCTTCCCCCAAGACATTTCTGGAGTCGGCCTTTCAGAACCAACAGAAAGGATAGCGCCGTCATTAGTTACTGTTGACGTGAAAGGCTGTGTGTGTGTGTGTGATACTTACAGGCCCTCAGCGATACACTCCAGCTCCAAGGTCTCTCCTCTCAGAACCATCTTGGTGCTGCTGGGTCCAGTAGGAGTCATGAAAGTGGGCCTGCGCTCTCCCGTCGGACCGTCTGAGAACAGGAGACAGGGAACATTAGAACCCCTTTAGAACCCCAGCAGTACCTGACTAGAACCCAAGTAGAATCTCTGTCAAGAGCTACCCTCTTGTAGTGCCGATTACCTTTAAACATGTTCTTTAAACCCTTTTTGGTTCACGATTTAACAATTTTATCAAGTAAACATTCATCCAGGCGCTAAAACTGTTCTTAAAGTTGGTTTTCCTTTTAGGGACTGCTGAAGGATGCTGTTATGTTTGCCACCCAGCCTGTGCCAGTTGAAGTGTACATAGATTCACAACCTCATTGTTGGGCTGGAAAGGAGATATGGAGATGCAGATATATGCATATATAATCCAATTTAAAAGTGTTAATTACATGTAGTCAGGTAGAGGTAGGTTAAAGTTAGATTATTATTCCAAGTGAGATTAGGGTAGAGAAGGTTGGGGATGGTTGCAGGTGGAGTTGGGTGGGAATACGTTGAGGGCAGGCTGGGGGAGGAGGGGGGGGGGTGTGTTGTTGCTTGGGGCAGGTGGACAGGACTGGGTTCACTCTGAAGACTTGAAAGGGTTTACCATCACTCACCACTATAGAACTCAGTGATATTGTACAAAGCAGCCACTGTTTCATTGAGAACATCCACTGTAATACAACAGAACATTATAAACATGCAGGAAGAGGAGAAGAATGGACCAGGAAGAACCTGGCTGGAGGACAGGAGAGAGGACCATGACAGCATACAGTATGACCAGCAGAGAAAACCAGATGTGTTTTAACATGAAGTAAGTATCTTTACCATGTCAAACACATCTCACATGACAAAGAACTGAACAGAAATATATCAGACTAATGGGATACAAATTGAGTGGTAACACAAAAACGAGTTTAACCAAGACAGAACAAAGGTAGAATGACAGATAGAACTCATGTGGAACTCATGTAGACCCCAGGTCCCATCAGGCCTCATGAGAACTTACCGTCTATGACTTTGACGTTGATGGGCTGCTTCTGCTGGATGGTCCGGGTGTGGGGGAAGCGAGCGTAGCAGATGTAGTCGCTCCTCGTGTCCTCCGGGAGGATGTTGGAGAAGTACAGGTCTCCGTTTATAGCCTGGGACACACGGGCATCCTGCGACAGCCTCCGGAAGTCTGGAAGAGAGAGAGAGAGAGAGAGAGAGAGAGAGAGAGAGAGAGAGAGAGAGAGAGAGAGAGAGAGAGAGAGAGAGAGAGAGAGAGAGAGAGAGAGAGAGAGAGAGAGAGAGAGAGTGGGCAGGGAGGAAATAAGAAACTTCAGAGTTTACTACATTTGCATGTGACAGTTTCCACACAAACCAGAGCTTATGTATGAGCACATCGAAGCTACAGCAGAGCCGCACAGGAGCTACACGGCCTGTTTCATGTGGAGCAGGTCTTACGGTTGTCCATCCAGAAGATATTCGGGGGAGGCAGGCCTGCGGGGGGGCGACACTGCAGCACCAGGGAGCCGCCCACCTGCACTACGATGGCCTCGTTCCTCTCCTTCGACCACAAGGGGGACCCTGCGAGTCACACACACCGTGTTATCGGACAGGGTTAGGGGTGGGGTTGGGGATTAGGGTGGAGGGTTAGGGGTGGGGGTTAGGGTGGAGGCTAGGGTTAGGGGTGGGGTTGGGGGTTAGGGTGGAGGCTAGGGTTAGGGGTGGGGTTGGGGGTTAGGGTGGAGGGTTAGGGGTGGGGGTTAGGGTGGAGGCTAGGGTTAGGGGTGGGGTTGGGGGTTAGGGTGGAGGGTTAGGGGTGTGGGTTAGGGTGGAGGCTAGGGTTAGGGGTGGGGTTGGGGGTTAGGGTGGAAGCTAGGGTTAGGGGTGGGGTTGGGGGTTAGGGTGGAGGCTAGGGTTAGAGGTGGGGTTGGGGGTTAGGGTGGAGGCTAGGGTTAGGGTAGTGTGGTCTTACTGGGCTGGCGGATGACAATGTTGTTTGACAGGGCGGTGCCATGCACGTTGCGGGCGGTGCACTGGTACACGCCCTCGTAGGCCTCAGCCTTGTCGCCGCTGATGTCGATGACCAGCGTTCCCGAGCTGGGCTTCATCAGAACCTTGGAGTCCTTCTCCACATCGAAGTGGGTCCCGTTTCTCGTCCAGGAGAAGCTGGAACACGGTAAGAGCGCAGGGTTAAAAGCACAGCACATTAACAGTTGGAGCTAAAAGTTTATTGAGAGTGACTCCGTTTCTCTCTAGGGTGTTGATGATGCACGGGACTACATTTCCCATGCTGACCTGGGGTGCGGCTTGCCCTTTGCCTCACAGTGGATGACAATGTTCTCCCTGGGGTCGATGATGTAATCCTTGGGGGACTGTTCGGTGATGGTGGGGGGCTGAGGCACTGGGAGAGGGCAGAACAGGGTGAGACACTCAATGTACAAACTCATGCATTACACACACAGACACACACTCACACACACACAGACGCACGCACACACACACACACACACACACACAAACTTGCACAACAAACGTGCTTGCACACTTCCTCTCTCTCAAACACCCATACTGGACACTCACACAAGTTTAATCACAGCAACAAAAGCTAAATAAGCGTGCATTGATTAGATGTAATCCGACAAACATCAGAAAGCATGCTGGGAAAAAAAATATGTTCATCATCCTCGTCTTACCATTCGATTCAAACGAAAACAACGTAAATATTGACCACAGGAAACAAACTAGGACAACAAGAAGTCTGCAATACAGGGGTTTAAATACCCACATGCAAACATAGCCAAATCCACAGCATTGCAAATCAAGAGTGAGGCTGCTCATCTATCCACTCCACACCACCGCCACAGACAGGAAGTCCAGGACCACTTACATCCTTCCAGAACTTTAGTTTTTAGTCCCCCGTGATAGGCCAGGGCACCGAGCAGAATGAGGAGAGGCGGGGCGTTAGTCACATGATCACAGGCATCAGAGGAGGCATGACAGGAGAAGACCCCGCGCCCAGACCTGACCCATGCATGTTCCCCATGCCGTGCTGAGTGCAGAGCTAGCTGTTTAGCTGGGCGCTAGTGAGGTGTGTGTTCATACCAGGTAAGGGTACAGAAGGAGCCACAGGCTCACATGTTCTTAGATACTTGGGATGCACTTGATTTAGCTAGCCCAGTGTCATCACGGATCAGGTGGAAAAGTGCAACCTCCAGAAGCTAAATCAAGTGCGCCTCAAGTATATGGAGCAGATAACAGTTCAGAATGTACAGTATATCAATCAGTCTTTGGAATTCTCCATTTGTCCCTCCTAAACAGGCCTGCAGTTAGGATCAGGGTTACTGTTGGTAGTTGTTATACTGCATCGTTCTACAGTTGGCCCTACAGGACTGGGATGTTACCATACTTACGGTCAAGAGGGACCTCTAGCGCTGAGGTCAGGTGACCGAGCAGCACCAGTAGCACAGCTCCACTGATTAACGCCCACTTCCTCTTCCTGTCCCTGGCCATGGTCCGACGTGTCACGTTCTAAAGCCTCCCCTTGGGTCAACACAAGGTTCCTCCTCTCTCCACGATCAGCCCAATCTGGCAGTAAAGATGGGCATCCACACCACGTATCTGAGAGTGAGAGAGGGGGGGGGCAGGGAGAGAAGGAAGAAGGGAGGGAGGGTAGAGGAAAAGGGGGGAGGGAGGAAGGGAGGGAGAGAGAGAGAGAGAGAGAGAGAGAGAGAGAGAGAGAGAGAGAGAGAGAGAGAGAGAGAGAGAGGGAGAGAGAGAGAGAGAGGGAGAGAGAGAGAGAGATCATTATGACACAGTTAAATCAGTCTTCCAGTCTAAAACCATCAACTCAGCCCAGACCCAGAATCATCAGTGAGCAGGGCCTGTGGACAGCAGTCCCTGCTGCTCTTACTATCAGCCGTGTGTTTGCAGGACTACTCAATGCAATTATCATATACAATATGACGGAAGATGCGTGTTGATGCAGAACACTGCCAGAGGATGCAACATAACATCACAAGTCTCACTGGGATTGTCTAAAGGCACTGCATGACGTCGCAGCAGAGAGACGCAGTGTTCGTCTCTGCGGAGAGCGTCTTCTGGGATCCAGCCTGGCTGTTTGGCTGTAAACACGGTGCACGTGAGTGCGCCCGGCCGTGACATCACAACAACGCTGGTTAGTGATAGTCGTACTGACAGCCTGCCTGGCTGCCTTCCAGCCATATGGAGCACAGCACATATGGATGAGACACACATGGACACACTGCTGTTGTCTGCTTCTCAACAAAGGAAAACAGACACACACACACACACATGTACACACACACAAACACACCATCTCAAGGTGAAGCTGGCATTTAAGCAACAGCCTGGGTCAGGACCGCAGTTAAAGCTGTGCTCTATTCACCAAGAAGCTAACATCACAATGGAGAGTGCGTATTGTGCACAGTAAGGTCCTGGTATATGAACGCCAGATTGCAGCCTGTCAGGATGAGATATTATTAATCAAGTTTGACAGAAGAAATACCAGACGAAACAATAGTCTCTTAGATGAGGATGTAAGGTGGTCTTTTATTGCAATGACAGTCATACACACACACACCACACACACATTCTGCAATGGTGTCAGGGCTTCTGGTTGTTGCCAAGGAGACAGTGTATGCCCTCATGAGTTGCACTAGAGAAGCAGCAGTCTCTCTCTGAATGGACCTGTCAATCACACTCCTGCACACAGAGAACTGGACTGTTGCTGAGCTTGGAAGCGCTGTCTGTTCTAATCACAGACCTGACAGACCACAGACACCACAACACCCTCTCCAGTGCTGCTCTGGTCTCCGTCCCCTTGTTGGCCTGAAGAACCGAAGGCTGCCAGGAGTAGAAGCAACACAGCCCACCTGTGCCACAACAGATGCAGGATTCAAACCCGGGTCTCAATGACACAGACCAGATGCAGAACATCCTGTTGGTTTTGACCTGAACGGTAACAAGCCAGTCTTGAGTGAGAATGCTTGTGAGACTGTGTGCTGACCAGGGCCAGTAACACATCACGGGATAAACAGGAACGTGTCAGAGCGACAGAGAGGGCCGCAGACAGGAAGGATGATTACATTTACATTTAGTCATTTAGCAGACGCTCTTGAGCGACTTACAGTAAGTACAGGGACATTCCCCCAGAGGCAAGTAGGGTGAAGTGCCTTGCCCAAGGACACAACGTCATTTGGCACGGCCGGGAATCGAACTGGCAACCTTCGGATTACTAGCCCGCTTCCCTAACCGCTCAGCCACCTGACTCCCTCATGATCAGGGTCAGGAGAGCTGCCTAGGAGTCGATGGATGTCAAATGAGACGCGAAAGGAAATCAACACAACTGTGAATCTGCCCCTCTGACTGACTGTGTGGAACAGGGAACAGGCCACTACACAGGCAGGCTGTCGACCAGAATAGGTCACAGTAACAGACTGTGAAAACAGAATCTGAACAGGAAGATGGATTCACAGCTTCACGTATCCTCAGTCAGACAATCATTCCATACACAGCCTGCTTGGTTGGACACATTGTGTGTGTGTGTGTGTGTGTGTAGATAGTGTTGTTGCTGGGCCTGTAAAGGAGACACATCTGTGTGTGCTCCCAACTCCTCTCCACTACTCAGGGTCTATGTTACAGACACAATAGTGGATAGTGTTGCACTTTCACACTCAGAGTAAAGAGAGATGGTTTGAGTAGGGACACAAGCCATTCATGTTCAGCTTGAAACTGTTACGTTACGTGAATCGCATTCGGAAATGACACAATGTGAGACAGTTACACTAATCTTTCCATAGATGTGAGAAAGGTGAGTATTACTGCCCTAGGATGCTGTTTGGGTTTGAGGTCAAGCCGATCGGATGTTGCTAGCTCTCTGTCACATAGGCTGTGTCTCCATGTAGCCTCAGTGCTAGACAGCTCCCCTGACTGGACTGCAGCCCAGGACAAACTATCTACCTCAGCTCCTTTCACTGTCTCTCTCCCTCACACACACAGACACACACACACTGGTGCACTCACGCACACACATGCAGACACACTCCGGGGCGCACACAGGAAGACACACAGGAACACACACACGCCATTCATGGCATCGGTTAGTCATTCTAGCATTGTCTACAGAATCCCCCAATCCCTGGCTCTTTCTTTCTCTCTATCTATACACAGGCTTTAGGAAGTGCTGATGGTCAGCACGCACCCATCACCCACACACACCTCACACACCACACACACACACACACACACACATACACACCAATCATAGTCCCCTTGGACCCATTGTAATGGTGTGTTGTTTACTGTTGGGTTCTGCTGAAACTGCAGGGGGGTTTGGGGGTGGGGAATCCTGGACCAGCCCTACCAGAGCCTCACCCAGGCACAGTCCTCTCAGCCAGGCACAGTCCTCTCAGCCAGGCACAGTCCTCTCAGTCAGGCACAGTCCTCTCAGCCAGGCACAGTCCTCTCAGCCAGGCACAGTCCTCTCAGCCAGGCACAGTCCTCTCAGTCAGGCACAGTCCTCTCAGCCAGGCACAGTCCTCTCAGCCAGGCACAGTCCTGCCATATGTCTGCTGAGACCAGGAAGAGCAGTTGGAGAGAACACGCTAGCTGTTCCAGTGAGGTTTACTCAGCAGGGACAGGACACAGGGGAACTGACAGGCAGACAGACAGACAGACAGACAGACAGGCAGACAGACAGACAGACAGACAGACAGACAGGCAGACAGACAGGCAGGCAGGCAGGCAGACAGGCAGGCAGACAGACAGGCAGACAGGCAGACAGAGGAGATGTCTTCACTATTGACTCTCTGTTTCTTTTATCCAGGTGTAGGAGACTTTCCTTTAGCTTGAGGCACACACAGATCACACACACACACACACACACACAGATCACACACACACACACACACACACACACACACACACACACACACACACACACACACACACAGCTGAACAATGGGATATACAATACAGAGTATGACACCAACTGGACCTGCTCTCATAGTGTGGGAAACAAGGAGGGGCTTCGATTCTTTGACAATGCAGACTAAGAAGTCACACCCTTCCAATATCGATTTCTCAGTTCTGTGGTTTGTGTGAGTGTATGTATCTGTGTGATTGTGTGTATGTGTGTGAGTGTTTATGGGTGTGTGTGTATGGAAGTGGGATCGTGTGTACATGTGTGTGTTGATTGATGCGTGTGTGTGTGGAAGTGTTGGGTGTGTGCCCACCTGTCTCTTAGCATTTCATCACTGGGCCATGCTCAGTGAGAGCAGGGACCCTGCAGGCTCGATCCATACTTTGTGTGTGTGTGTGTGTGTATCTGTGTGCGTTTGTGTGTGAACTTTATGTTGTATGTGTGTGTTAAAGGAGAAGAAACCAATGGAAGCTTAGAGCAGCCATTTGTCTGACTGGAGCTTTGGCCGGGGACAGTGAGCTGCAGACACAGACGATGGCATGGTCACAGACCACACGGCATCCCTGGGCTTCACAGGACATGTGTTTATCCTCCTACTGTACGACAGCATTCACCGTAACAGCCTGATAGGTCCGCCCTGTTCATGGAAAGGTCAGTGTGTTCGTTAAAATAGTCCAAAACCGCATAAACACCCTCAGATCTGGCAGGTCACACGAGCAGCTTAGTCAGTCACTCGCACATCACCTGACACGTGAATGTGTCACGTGAATCTTTTTTCGGAACACATCTGTCAACAACACATGCTCCAATATTAGGACAACTCCTCTGCTTTACGGCAGCATTAAGGGGTCTACGCTATCCCTGTGTCGACGCAAGGGGACTGGAGAGGTATTGATGAGCACAGCCTTGGTGAGTGACTGAGGGATTAACAGTGACACGAGTTACAGTGATGCCATGACCCACACCCCCACAGTGACCTTCACTAGTACCCAATCAGACCTTTATGGCTGGTGTAATGGCAAGCTAAATGTCTGTGACGTATGACCAGAGGTCATGTCCTCAATCAAAACTACATACCTGCTATCGTCCCCTTCATCCCCCCCTTTTAAAGCATGCTGAGGGTGGAGGGATGGGTGGTAGCAAGATGAGAACAGGACAGGATATAGAGGTGGGGAGGATAGGATGGAGGAGGGCAGGGTAGAGGTGGGGAGGATGGGAGGATGGGATGGAGGATGGGATGGAGGATGGGATGGAGGATGGGATGGAGGAGGGCAGGGTAGATGTGGGGAGGATAGGATGGAGGATGGGATGGAGGAGGGCAGGGTAGAGGTGGGGAGGATGGGAGGATGGGATGGAGGATGGGATGGAGGATGGGATGGAGGAGGGCAGGGTAGAGGTGGGGAGGATGGAGGATGGGATGGAGGAGGGCAGGGTAGAGGTGGGGAGGATGGAGGATGGGATGGAGGAGGGCAGGGTAGAGGTGGGGAGGATGGAGGATGGGATGGAGGAGGGCAGGGTAGAGGTGGGGAGGATGGGAGGATAGGATGGAGGAGGGCAGGGTAGAGGTGGGGAGGATGGGAGGATAGGATGGAGGAGGGCAGGGTAGAGGTGGGGAGGATGGGAGGATAGGATGGAGGAGGGCAGGGTAGAGGTGGGGAGGATGGGAGGATAGGATGGAGGAGGGCAGGGTAGAGGTGGGGAGGATGGGAGGATAGGATGGAGGAGGGCAGGGTAGAGGTGGGGAGGATGGGATGGAGGAGGGCAGGGTAGAGGTGGGGAGGATGGGAGGATAGGATGGAGGAGGGCAGGGTAGAGGTGGGGAGGATGGGAGGATAGGATGGAGGAGGGCAGGGTAGAGGTGGGGAGGATAGGATGGAGGATGGGATGGAGGAGGGCAGGGTAGAGGTGGGGAGGATGCGAGGATAGGATGGAGGAGGGCAGGGTAGAGGTGGGGAGGATGCGAGGATAGGATGGAGGAGGGCAGGGTAGAGGTGGGGAGGATGGGAGGATAGGATGGAGGAGGGCAGGGTAGAGGTGGGGAGGATGGAGGATGGGATGGAGGAGGGCAGGGTAGAGGTGGGGAGGATGGGAGGATAGGATGGAGGAGGGCAGGGTAGAGGTGGGGAGGATGCGAGGATAGGAGGAGGAGGGCAGGGAGGGGTGAGAGCTGGCATCCCTGTGTGCCTTCCTACATCCTCCATCTGTTCACCCGTCAGGATTACTCATGAAGGGAAGAGGAGAGGTGAAGAGAGGAGGGGATGAGAGGAGGAAACAGGAGAGGAGAGCTTACAGCCCATATCAAAGTACAATATGAAACTAATAAACAGTGAGTAGTCTGATTGTATTTCAGAGCTAACTGGATTATAGCAGAGGGAGACTGCAGTGCTGACACAATAGGAGCCAGATATTACAGAAACACAACTCAGTGTTACGTAATACTGTGCTGCAGCAGACCACAAGGGGGTTGGCTCAAACCGGCTCTGCTCACACCTCAACCTCCATTTCATTAGTGTGTGTGTGTGTAACCTTAGACTTATGTAGCCTCTAAGCTATGTAACCTCTAACCTCTTCCCATTCCCAATCCAACCAACCTCCTCTGCTACACATGAAACACCCAGGCCTAGTCAGTCGAAGCTTTCCGGCCTGGTGATTGACGACCCAGCAGCACTGCAGAGGCTGGAAGTGCTCATGCACACACACGCGCCGCACTGCAGTGTACACACATCAGTCTGACCAATCCCAGCCCACCGCCACAGGAAGGAGAGGCACCTCATCAGTGATGGTGTGCAGTAGAGCAGCGGGAAGGGGCCATGATAGAGGGTGTGTTACCTGTATTCAAACCTGGAACACACACACAGGAACATCCCACACAGGAACATCTCACACAGGAACACACAACCAGGAACATCTGACACACGAACACACACCCAGGAACATCTGACACAGGAACACACAACCAGGAACATCTGACACAGGAACACACAACCAGGAACATCTGACACAGGAACACACAACCAGGAACATCTGACACAGGAACATTCCCACCTGGTTAAGCATGCAGAGCTCTATCTTTCACATCACACCACGTTCTAAATCTTAAAAATAGGACATGCAACAATAAACATTTGGTAGACAACACAAACCACACACACTCACACATGCACACACAGTTCATCGGAGCAGTTTATCTAATCCAGTAGACGTTCTCTGTGTTGTCAAGGTGACAGGCCGCATGAATTCGTGGCTGTATTGTCCCATCCCAGAGGGATTACTCTGCGTTTGTGCACACAAGACAGGCACGGAGTGCAATCAATACACAATACAAAAATGACTGGATTCACCTCAGGCGAGGCTCAAGAGACTCACACTCAGGCACACACACACACGCCTGACCATGAATATATGATCCTAATTCCCAGAGAGGCCCGTTCATTTCACATGGGCAGCACGGACATGACAAAGACCGTTTTACGGCAGTTACCAGGGCACTATGGTGAGGAGTATTCTCCTATAAGACCGCTCCACAGCCCCACTGAGCTGTCTGGACCTTCTGTTTGATCTGGACCATGAGATGACCTTCTGCTGGACGGCATAGCAGCCGTCACTCACAGCTGCTCCCCTACACACACAGAGAAGTGCTAACACACACACACACACACACTCACAAGCACACTGCACACACCTAACCCCCCAGCCCTATGCCGTTACTATGGAGACAGAGAAGGAGAAAGGGAGAGCGGTTGAGAGCCAGAAGGGGGAGAGAATGAAAGAGAGAGGGAAAGAGAGAGAGAATGTGGGAGAGGAGAATCAAAAACACTAGATGAGAAGCGTGTGAGTGAATCGGAAAGAGAAAGCATGCATTATTGAGTGATAGATCTAAAAACGCTTCATCATCCGAATGGAGAGAGAGAGGGAAAAAGAGAGAGAGAGAAACAGCGAAGGGTTGGGGGCAGAGAGATATAGAAAGAGCATGAGCAGAAATAGAGAAGCAAGGGGATGAGAGAGAACAGGAGAGGAAGACACATGCATGCTTTATGGCTATCCCACACACAGTAGACCCGGGTGGAGAGAGTATCTACCATAGAAAACAGCAGCAGGCACTCGAAAGGGAAGCTTTACAGAGAAGTGTTATGTTGGGTTCATTAGTATAGTTATAGTGTTCATTTACAAATACCCCACGTAAGCTATTTCCTGCTGATCTGAGGTCAGTCTAGACCACCAGCCTGTGTCAAACCTGTCCTCAGCAGGCCCGTCAATCTGATATGAACCAGACCTAGTACCACAACATGAAGGATATAGGACATATATTATATGACACGCATACACACAGAGACACAAACACACACACACACACACACATATGTACCACAGTGTAGCGTCAGAGAAACACATTAACTCAAGACTGGCCCTTCCTCTCTGACTGGAGTGCTGTGGTAAAATGCCTTTCAGAATGCCTTTCTAGCTATTGGTAGAAATGAATAAAAAGAATAAAGAATGTCTCAGTCTAGTTGTTCTGCACCTTAGCACTGTGATACAAAAATTACAATACTGAGTGCAGCGTGTGTGTGTGAGTGTGAGTGTGTGTGTGTGTGTGTATAAAGGGTAAAGCCCTATAATCCTCTGTGGTTTAAGGGGCCCCAGTGCAGCGATAAGCGACAGTTGCAGGGGAACACACACTTCCTACACGCCCCGTCTGTCTGCCCTCCTCCTCACACACACACACACACACACACACACACAGAGGGGCAGATTAAAACAACCCCCTTTATCAGCCACTCAATGGTGGTTAACACACTTCCCGGTGCTCGTCAGTCGGTCAGAGTGGACCCTGAGGCCAGCATGCTGTTGTGTGTTGACCCATCGTCAGGCCAATCAAAAGACCAGGATTTGAATCAATTAATAGTTTGTAGAAATTATGATTTACTTGGAAGTTGCTTAGATGGCTTAAATAGCTTTTGATGTAGTCGGTTTCCAAAAAAAACATTATGATTATTCTGAATTTATGGGGTTCAGAGTGCAGGTTCCATCCCTTGTTGTCTGTGGTACTCAGGCCTGTGTTACACCACCACCTCTCCCCGCCATCTGCCAGAGAGCGTGTTCTGTGTGGTGGCAAGAGCCTGGCACCAGCAGCAGGTGTTGTCTTCCCTCCAACAGACCCCGCTCTCCTGTTTCTCTGAGCCCACTCATTCCCTGCTCACTCCAGAATGGACTGTAAGCCAATCCGCCTCATTCAGGGGGCCTTTGTCTGGGAGGTTATCTCTGCTTCTGAAGATCCATACTGTTCTCCCAGGGAGATCCATTGTTGTTGACTGCCAGCACACATTCCACGTACTTGAAACCATTCAATGGTTTGTCCATTAGGTTATTGTGTGATTGCTATTGTTGGTTATTGTTAACTTGTGTGCTGCCTCACCCAGCCACACACACACACACACATCAAACATACAGATACACGCTGTATGTATGTGCACGTGCGTGCGTGTGTGCACTTATCGGGATGTGTGTTCAAGAGACAATGATGAACGACTTCATTTAGCATGTTGCCAGTTTGGGAGCCATATACCATGTTATTGTGTTGCCAGAACACACTTCCTCTTTGTGGTCCCCCCTCCCCAGACACCTGAGTAATTATGACTCGTCTCTATATCCCATCTGCTGGGAACACTGGTCCCCATGGACACTTATGGAACTGGGCCTCTGCATGCACACACAATTACACCAAGTATCCATACACACACACTATCACACCAAGCCAACACAGACACACTCACACCAAGCATGTATACACCCAAATGATCACACCAAACATGTTCAGAATTGTAGATGCTCTAATAGACCATCCCTTGAGTTATTTCAAGGTAATGACTTGGGGGTGTGTTAACAGCATGGCATGAGTATGACTGAGACCACAGCTATGGACTACAGTCAGGTTTAGCATTCCAGATGGTTCCTTATGAAGCACACTGCTACAGAACTGTGTTCTCTCCCGGCAGAACCGGAGGTAGTGAACATCTGTTCTTAGCAGTCAGGTGTGTGCAGGGCCATTGTTACATTATATCTCTCCTGGACTCAATTTCACACATAAACACCCTCATCCTCCCTCTCCCCTCTCCCCTCCCCCTCTCCCCTCCCCCTCTGCCCTCCTCACATCCTCTCCCTCCTCCCCCCGCAGGGAAGGAGTGAACAGTCAAAAAGAGCATGATTGGTTTCCATGGATAACGGCACGTTTTTCATTTCAACTGAGTTCACACAGGGCCTGGTAAACACACGGACAAACACACACAAACACACACACACACACACACACTGAGGGTAATAGTCCTACATAAAGGACCTTTCACACTCTGCTTTAATCAGGGTGATTTACAACTCTCGGAGCATCTCTTTGACCAGAACTGTCTTCTCTAGCAACCACCCTTTCTCGGTATACCAGACAGACAGACAGACAGACAGACAGAGTGTAAGAGACAGACAGACAGACAGACAGACAGACAGAGTGTAAGAGACAGACAGACATGTGCGGGAGGATGGTGGTAATGTTCATGTAAATGTGCTACCTGAGCCCAGGAGGCATGAGTCCATTAAACCACCCAGACACACAGAGCACAATACACAATAGATCATTTCTATGTTAATGCATGAGCACTCCAGGCTACAGGAGAGATACCTTCTGCAGATATATCATCTAGGGCTGAGGGTTGAGGTTGAGTTTGGGGCTGGAGGGTTGAGCCAGGGAGTGGAGCTTCGGGCTGGGGCTAGGGGGTTGAGCCTGGGCTGGGACTGGGGCTGGGACTGAGGGCTGAGGCCAGAACTGTCTCCGTAAGCAGATCACAGCTATCAGTAATGCGCAAGTCTACCCTGACCACATATTTACCCACCCAACCATGCACACATGCACAGTCATGCCAACCTCAGTCAAGCCCTTCCTTCCACACGTACACATACAGTCATGTCAGCCCAGGCTTGCAGACACATGTACTCCAGGGACTAGATGATCTGTCAGAGAGGGATGGAGGTAGACAGAAAGGGAATGGGAAGACAAAGAGAGAGACAGATGGAGGATGAGAAACGAGCAAAGGGGAAATGAGAAAAAGATGGCCGTTGTGAAGAAATCTAAAGGAGAGAAAAGCACAAGCAAACAGGGGAAGGTAGAATGTATGGAAGTCAGGGAGCTGGCTAATATTGACAGCATAGCTGCACACACCCATAGACCGAGAGAGATGGAGAGAGGGGGAGAGAGAGGGGGAGAGAGAAGGAGAGAAAGAGAGAGTAGTCAGAGTACTAAGAGAACACTAAAGTACTGGGAGAAAACAGAGATTTTTTTTTGCCATTGTTAGAACTCCCTCATTGTTAGAGTACAATTTTTTTTTCAGCTGCAACCATCCTACATATTTACACCCCCACCATTCTATTGTATACAGAATCAAGTGGAGGTCTTGCGTCAGTAGTCACTAGCTATCTAGCTGTCCATCTGACACCGGAAACGGACTGACAAGGGGTAGTCAGTGTAGAGAGATGGAGGGAAGGAGAGATGGAGAAAAAGAGAGAGAAATGGGAGAAGTCCAAGTTGCACAGCTGCAGAATGAGCACAAAGGAGCTACTTCACCTGTACAAGCAGACTGTTCCTAATGTGTTCTAGCTGGGTGACTAACTACAATACTAGACACACAAAGGACACATTACTAATGGTCCAGAGTGACCTATACCTAATGGACATCACTGAAAAGGATCTAGAAGGTTCAAATAAACCACCAGAGACATTGAGAGAGATTGCAGCTGCCAGCAGAATCTCAGCCCGTCTCTGGGATGAGATGCCATTATCTTCCAACACCCTATTAAAAGGGTGTTTCCAACATAGATTGGGCTGGCCCCTGTGTGACCCATTCCTCTGATGTGGTGCCTGACTAACGACACTTGGTGAATGTACCAACAAACACACCTTAGGAAACATCCTGTCATGCTGAGAGCTGACACAACACACACAGGCACACTACAACAATAGAGTATGGTCAGAGTTATTTGAGTATTGCTCAGGTTGATTTGATTTTATCATCAACAGACTAACTCTGTACACTCACAGAACAAATACACACAGACACGCACAGACACGCACAGACACACACCTACACACACACACACAAAACCCCATGCAAAGTGCATCTATGGTTCTGCCCTAATTTTCATTAACCAAAGTGAGCCTGGCTGTATTGACCTACAGTCAAATACACCCACCTTGTGTTATATGACTGAAATTGTTACCAATAAACAAGATTTAGGAGAGCTCCATGAGTCGATTGAAACTGAAATAAAGAAAATACCCTGTATGAAAGATGCAGGCTTAGAGAGACTGGTTTGGGCTGTGTACTATAGTTAGCAGCTAGCTACAGTATTCGACTCATCCTCTACAGAGCAGGTTAGTGAGTCCCTCCTACTTCCCTGGTAGCAGAGCTCCAGGCAGACACATCTATATTTCAGGAGTTTCTGTCACACCTTCTCTGCTCTGTTCCACACAGCGTAAGTCCTCTATCCACAAATTCTTAACCTGGAAGAAAAAAAATATCAAATTTCTTTCTTATTTTCTAGAACAATACATGCCATGCAGCCCTCGTAGCTACACACAGCTACTGCTAATCTCCAGCTAACCTATTTTTTCTCTGAGGCATACAGACAGACAAACAGATAGGCGGCTAGACAGACAGGCAGCTTCAAGGCAAGGGGACTGGCTTAGATGTCTGCTCCATCTAAGTGATCTATACAGAGCTGTCTGCCTCAGGTCTGACTAAAGGTCACGCTTTCCAAGCTTTCACAAGCTGGCCAGATCAACTCATCAGGTGGTGGTTAGTGTGTCAGTCCAGAGCCTGGTAGTGAAATGGCTGTTCTGAGGCCGACCATCAGTGATGTGTGAGTGTGTGATGCTGTTTCAATCTGCATGATTCTACTATTTATCCATCTCTCTTTCTCTCTCGTTCTCTTTTGAACAGGCATACAAAAACAAAAACACAAAGAGCTATTTACTGCTATCTGAGATTCAGCACACACACACAAACACACACACAGTCACACAATCGCACACACACATCCATGTTGCTGAGCTCGTGGCCTGGGCCTTTAGGCTGTGCAGAAGCCCAGATCTGACAGAGAGGCCACAGTCCACCAGACAAAGGATTAAGTCAGGTCAGCACTTTCCCTGCTTTCACAACAGATGCTATCACATTGAACAATGTTTTGTTTGGTCCCTACATTTACCTACAAATAATTTACTTAAATAATATAAACAAAAATGTGTGCACGTGTGTTTATGACTGCTTGTACCTTGTGAGTGTGTGGGCTTATGTGGTCAATAAGTAAACTGAGCTAAACAGTCCTGGTAGTTGGCTCAGTGCTGATGGTGTACACAGGATAAGGCTGGGGAGCCCTCTGGTCCTCCTGTCAGGAGGACCAGACCTGAACCCTGGATCCATACGATCCTGTCAGGACCACATCTGAACCCTGGATCCATACGATCCTGTCAGGACCACATCTGAACCCTGGATCCATACGATTCTGTCAGGGCCACACCTGAACCCTGCATCCATACGATTCTGTCAGGGCCACACCTGAACCCTGGATCCATACGATCCTGTCAGTATAGCACCCAATACTGACAGTTATGGATCCAGCAGAGTTGATACATGCTCTAAATCAATTATTTAAGTCCGACATCACATGGTTGAGTGCAGATGTGATCAATGAGACAGGGTCTGCCTGTTCTACATGCAGCAGAGGTGGTATGGACACCATGCACTCTCCTCCTGTTTCTCCTCCTGTTTCTCCTCCTGTTTCTCCTCCTGTTTCTCCTCCTGTTTCTCCTCCTGTTTCTCCTCCTCTGCTCCTCCTGTTTCTCCTCCTGTTTCTCCTCCTGTTTCTCCTCCTGTTTCTCCTCCTGTTTCTCCTCCTGTTTCTCCTCCTGTTTCTCCTCCTCTGCTCCTCCTGTTTCTCCTCCTGTTTCTCCTCCTGTTTCTCCTCCTGTTTCTCCTCCTGTTTCTCCTCCTGTTTCTCCTCCTACTCCTCCTCTGCTCCTCCTGTTTCTCCTCCTGTTTCTCCTCCTGTTTCTCCTCCTGTTTCTCCTCCTGTTTCTCCTCCTACTCCTCCTCTGCTCCTCCTGTTTCTCCTCCTACTCCTCCTCTGCTCCTCCTCTGCTCCTCCTATTTCTCCTCCTGTTTCTCCTCATCTGCTCCTCCTGTTTCTCCTCCTGTGTCGTCATCCTGTGCCTGCTCCTCCTCCCAGCCCTGCTACAGGTTGGTGTGTTTAAAATGTCAGCCCTCCAGACACTCCCAGACACCTGATCTCACCATGACCTGCACCATGGGCAGCGGGAGGGGCAGCCGTGGGAAAACCAAGTCATCCCCCAGATCACACCCTCACACTCTCCCGCTAAATACAGTAACTTTATACCGATCAACACACAGAATACGCACAAATGCAGTTACATTATACTCATGTCATGCTTTGTAGAGGGTAATTTCCCAGGTAACAAAACCAACTGCAGTAATATATGACCTGCTTGCACTGTTAGAGTCAGGGAACAGGAAAATGTAGATCCGAAATTCGGAAGTGTCCTTTAGGTTTCTGGTGAAGAGACAGTGTCCCAGGACATACAGCACTCGGAATGTTCCACACAACAACAGTCCATCATGATGATCCGTTACGCTGTAACATTCTGGAGTTCATATTCAAAGAATCTACCACACAGTAACTTGTGTCTGATGTCATCTCTGTCATTTAAAAATGAAAAGACAAGAGATATCCTTCAAGACAACATGCAACACGACAACTTACCAGCCACATTGTTAGAAAAGCTGGTCGTCTGTGCACTTGCTGAAAGTCTTCACATGGTCTTGTAACATTAAAGACAAACAGGGATAAACTAAAATTAAGCAAGTAGTAATTATGCCAAATATATTCTGGAAAAAAAGCAATTAGCTTTTGTAATCTGATTAAAAACTTGAAAAACCAGCAGAGATTTTGTTTGATGAAATATGGTCTCTAGGTCCTCTCTAATTATGAACCTTCCTGTTCCACACAGCCCCTGGCTGCAAAGAGAGATGGTTAAGTCAGTGTGTGTGTGTGTATGTGTGTGTGTGTGTGTGTGTGTGTGTGTGTGTGTGTGTTTGTCAGATATGAGCGGTGGTGACGAGAGGTTATCTGTTACAGACAGAGCCGAGATTGGGAGAATCGTTCAGGGATGGTTAATTTGGTGGAAAATTGCTCATAGCACCTCAAATATACGCTTTTGATCTGTGCCTACAGTAGAGAATTTTTGGATGTTTGCCAAGTGATGCCAGCTTCCTCAAACCAGCAAATAGGAACTCCATCGCAGCAAAACTAAAGCAGAGACTAACTGTAGTATGTGTTAATGAAGGGTGGATTGGAAGCACAATGTGAGTTGGATTAAAGTGACTTCCATCCAAACACAAAGACATATGCTCAAAGTCCAGCTTCGTGGTAGTCGGGGAGCTGATTCCTAACAGCCCAGAAAAGCATAGGCAGGGGGAGGCAATGGGGTGGAGATGGAAGGAGGCAGGGGAGAGATGGAGGGAGGGATGGAGGGAGGGAAGGAAGGATGGAGGGCAGAGCCCGGAGGAGAGAAAGTAGCTGGTATGACAGAGGACAATACTTGGTATCCACTGGCTGTCCTGGAACACAGAGGTCAGCATGTTCTCCAGGGAAAGAAAGAGGAAGAGGGAGGAGGGAGGGAGGGAGGAAAATAGGAGAGAAAGAGTTCAAGGCTACTATTCTCGTCACCTAACGGTGATAAACTACCATTAACCTTTTACAGTGCCCTTTTAAATGAATAAACTTGTGCCTGACCTCATACTGTGAGTCATGCGTAAAATGAATCATTCATTTCAACCTGAGAACATAACCTGAGCAAAATTCCCTCAAACCTCCTCTCTACAGTATCTCTCTTCCCCCTCCTTCCCCACTCCCCTTCCTCTCTTCATTTTGAACAAGCGTCAGGAAAACCACTAGGGACCATAGACCAAACCGCCGTTCACTGACCAAAAGCCGTAACTCCCTTTATCTCTTATTCTTTCCCCTCTTTCCATCCTCTCTCCTTCACTCTCTCCAGCCAGCCAGCCAGTCATAAACATGCAGGAGCCGTCTCTCTGTAATTGGTTTATCAGTGGCCAGTTACAGGCGCTGATTGATGATGTCGCCAAAATGAAACAGCCTGCCTTTCATCCTCTTCATTTTGTGCACAAGCTAGATTACTGAACACTTTATCTTTACTACAATGTAATTCTTTCTTTCTCCCTCTCTCTGCCTTTGCCTCTCTCCATCTCTCTCTCTCCCTTTCTGAATCTCTCTCCTTCTCCCTCTCTCTCTCTCCCCCCCTCTCTCTCTCCCTCTCTCTTTCTCTCCCTCTCTCTTTCTCTCCCTCTCCCTCTCTCCCTCTCTCTCTCAACCCGTCAGCGGACTATCGAGGGTGTCCCGTGAAGCCAGAGAAAGGTCCTCTGTTCAGACCCAGACCAGTGGGAGAGGCTGGAGGAGAGACTGGACTGAGGCAGGCTCCATTCAGCTGGAACTTATTGCCCACAACACTCAGATATTGATCGCCGCAGGTCAATACAATAGTTCCAGTGATCAACCATCTGTGAGCATATGCCTGGGAAAACAGATCTATGGGAGACCCAGGATAAGCCCCTGGAGAAGCTAAGCCCTCTGGTTACAGCATCCTGGTATTCACAAAACACATTTTTACATGACACTAATGGGAACGCCTGGAAGGGTTACACACTGAAAGAGGAGGCTACTTGTCAAATCATGCCTAACACCTAACACATCACATGTGGATAATTAAATCCCTTCCAAATTAATCTCTTCCTGAAATTAATATATAGGTCATGGACATGTATGTATCTGTCAACTGCTTGTAGAAAAATATTCTTGAAATATTTATCTTCCCCCTCCCACGCCATGGGCTCAGAACTTATAACATGTGCATGGTGAATAAAAGCACCCGTCATAGCTTACAGAATCAATTACCTTCACCCAAAATATCTTCAATACCGATTGCTATGAACTTCTGTCTGATAGGTGTATCCAAAAATATTTTGACATGTGACCACAGCACCTTAAGGTGATAGGATGAAGGAGTGAGGGAGGAAGGAATGTCCTAATGGATTCTTTGACCTAAATATTCACTAATCATGTCAAAGCTGGAAAATAGATCAAATTCTGAACCCTACTGCACAGAGCATTAAGATGAGTATAGTCTTTGTTAACGCAATGAGAAAGAGAGAGAGAGAGAGTACAGTTGAGCTTGATAATGCATCTGTTGCTGGTCAATGCTATTCAATATAACCATGCTGCGACTCCTCTCCTTCGCAGCCAGACTCTAACACTTGGTTATAATCCTGATGATCCATTTATTTACGTATTCCGATAAAGCATCTTGTTTTGTTAACAAGGTGGTGGCAGATGGAGAGAGAGGGAGAGACTGACAGGTGATTTGTCTACAAAAACAAAGGCCTAGCATCAGACAAGCCTTTTCCAGACTAGAATTTGGGAAATTCTCACTTCACACACCCAACAGCAAGTGGATATTTCCTAACAAGGGATATGGGTTAATGTGCTTTCTGTTGGTCTGAACCTCTCGCAGTGAATCAAGCCACCAGTGACATTATTTGGAAAGTAGTTGCAACAGCACAAAATGTCTGGCCTCCCATCCAGCATGTCAATCAGGAGGTGTTTGCACTTGTGTGTGTGTGTGTGTGTGTGTGTGCGCGTGTGTGTACAGGCAGGTCAGAGTGTGCCATGTCTCCTCTTATTAGACTCCAGGTTCACGCTCAGCTTCAGAAGATGCCTAGCACAGCTGGTGATCTCAGCACGCCATTTTCCCCCCTCCATCTCTCTTTCCCTCTCTTTCTCCCTGAAAGAGGTTGGCTAACACTGTTCTGTATGAGATATACATGACAACCTAGGCTGGGCTAGCATGTCGTATAGGACAGGAGCCATATAAATGACAGTCAGGAGTAAAGAGACACAGTAGTAGGTTCTTCATTTCTCTGCCATCAAATGACAACCACACCAACTCTACAATACGTACAAACGTTCTTTAGTTCCTGGCCTAGATTTCATACTGCCAAAAGCAGTGGCATTATAAAGATGCAGTCTGGATCTCTCCGGAAAGACAACGACAGTAGCTGTTGGCAAGCCTGTCAACTGTGCAGACCAGCTACAGTCAAGTATTTAATTCCTAGCCTTAGATGCTTGGCCTCCAAGCATCCAAGTGTCCCAGCCTTCTAGCATCCAAGCTGCATAGCCTCCTACCCTGTTAGCCTCCAAGTCTCCCATTATCCTTAGTTTCTCGCTATTCTGGAATACGAGCCCCCTAGCCCATGAGCCAATTCATCAATCCTCTGTCAGCCATGATAATTCAATGCTCTCAATGAGACTCAATAACACACCATATAAAACCCCATAAACAGTTTCAGCTGGTGCCCTATTATACTCACACACATGTGAACACACAGAGAGCCACCGCCTACACGAAGGTGCCAATCCTAATTACATTTAGTCATTTAGCAGACGCTCTTATACAGAGCGACTTACAGTAAGTACAGGGACATTCTCCCCGAAGCAAGTAGGGTGAAGTGCCTTGCCCAAGGACACAACGTCATTTGGCACGGGCGGGGAATCGAACTGGCAACCTTCAGATTACTAGCCCGACTCCCTCACCGCTCAGCCATCTGACTCCCTCCCTAATTAGCCCCCAGGATGTTGGTGAATCGGCTGCTGTAATTGCATTCAATTTACCTCGCCTTCCCCCTCTCACACTGAACTGAGCAGGTCTGCTCAGCCTGCAACACAAACACACACACACACACACAGAGAACTGTGTCTCAGTGGTTCAGAGGAATCTGTCTCTGAGAGACTGGATGTGTGCCTCTCTACCTGGCAGGGAGAGAGAAGGATGGGCCCCCACCACAGTCATGTATAACCCAGCTGATGGTCTCAGGGCTGCTGGGAAGTGTTCTGTCTGAGAGGAGACAGATGTCTAAGCCCTAGCACAACGTTTGGAGAAGGAAACAGCCAAATGAAATGCCTGTGGACATATACAGAATCATAAATCATGTTCACACACACACACACAGTGCAAAGCTTCTTCACCAGTAATGCGCAGACGCTGTGAGGTTGAGTATGGCAGAGAATAATCCCACTACAAACAATTATTTATCGTTGTGTATATCAATAGTAGCACACATCATGGTGTTTGTGTGCATCTGCATGTGGGTGCGTCAACTGTCGTTTTTAGAAAACAAAAAATCTGTCCTACAGCCTATATTTCTAGATTATTGCTTCCATTTAACTTGTTTTGCTATCCGATTACCGACACAATTTGTGGAAATCACAACAAGCAAACAAACAAACATACAGAAAGCTATATCTCATTATTTACTTCAACATGAATCATGCTTGATCTAGCTTCAGCTTTGGTCCAGTAGACTCAGGTCACTACAGGAGTAGCAGGTTATGTAACACATGCAGTAGGGGACCGAACCTTGGGACCAGGAATGGGAAACCCCCTTATTCACAGAGATATGGATCTGCTACAGTCCACACATAGCCTACTACACAAGACAATGATCACTGTCCAAAAGCTGGGAATAATAATTAAGTCGACCCAATAAAACATAAAAACATCTATAAATAATTGCCCACTGATATCCAGGATATTAGAGCAAACACTCACAATTTGACCATGCTACTGTACACCACGGGGAGTCCATATGACATGGTTCAGCCTAACAACTGATTCTATCACTAGCAGACATCAAATAATCCCGCTAATCACACTCGCCCGGTTCAAAACACAAAGGAGCATCCGTTCGTGTTATCTTCCGCATCCGTAAGACATTATTTATTTACATGGGGACATTAAACAATAGGTTTCACAAGATAGGATGAACGTCCTCTTGATAATTCGTCAATTATTCCAGTTATCTTGCGCCTTCCCTAACCCTGTTTTGGCAGCCATTGCATTCACGGATGTTTTTATCTGATGAGGGGTTTCCTTTCATGTGAGCTTTAAGATGCTAATCGTGATGGGTCTCCATTCACACCTGACATTACAAATATCCGCAACATCCTCGGTTGCTATGGGGAAAGCACAAGCGGTCGCCATCCTCTTCGCCCTGCCACCCTCTGCACCAAATGCGCAGTATTCTCACGGTCAATCGGTGTATCAGAACACAGAGCTTACATACGGCATCCCCGCGATAGATCTCCCGCAGTGAAATTATATTGCAGGCGACATTTGAAGCATCAAAACTCACCTTCTAATGCAGACAGCGAGATATATTCTCGCTTTTCTGAAGCTGTCGGTATGGAAATAGGTGAGTTGGGTTTTTGTCTCCCAGTTAGGGACCGTCTCTGGGCAGCAGTGCACTCGTTCCCCGCCGCAGCAGCCTGTGGTCCACGGTTTTCTCTTTTCTCTCTCTCCCTGTTCACTGCCTCTCTCTCTATCTCACTCCTCACGCGCTCCCCCGCTGCCTTCAAACGAGCAGCAATGTTACCGCCCGCGCACGCGCATGCTGTAGCATACCCTGCGCGTGCCGAGAACAGATGCAGCTGCAGCGACACTAAACTGATGAGAGGCGGCAACGAGACCTGCAGATCGAACGACGGAGAGAAATAAGAATTATGCTGCAGTATACCTTTTTGTGTAACAGATTAATTATTTATAAATATGGTGATGATGATGATGATGATGATGATGATGATGATGATGATGATGATGATGATGATGATGATGAGATGGATGAAAAGCATCATGCTGAATGGTGTCGTCTCTTACAGGACACACAAAGAGGATAATAATCGTGCTTCTGAGCCGCTTGGAGGAACCCATACAAATATTATCAGACAATCCTACCAAATCATCCTACATAGTATATATATATAATATGAGAAAATGATCATTCTACTTGGAGAACGTTTCAGGTGCACAGGTGTGAACACTCATTGTTCACACACACAAACACACACACACCCACACACACACACACATAGCCGCGGGAACATATTTTATCAAGGGGGGGGGGCTTAATGTTGCGGGGCGGTGCTGCGGTGGTGGATTGTCAAGTCATATCATTTTAAATTCTCGTGCACCCTCAGCACCCATAGTTCCCGCGGCCATGCACACACATATACACACACTAACACAACAAGTGACACAAACACTGCACACAGACACAAAGGCTGCATGGCTTTCAAATCACAATTCCATTCAGGGAAAATGAGGAGGGATGAGTCCAAATGGAGGTCTGTCTTATAGACATCTTTGTCATTATGCAAATGGACTCCACATATCCCCCTCTCAGTCTGGAGCTGCCCAAGCATGTCCCACCATTAAACCACACACACACACTCACACACACGCACACACACACACACTCACTCACTCACTCACACACATCCATCTCTGCCACACACTGCACTCATCATCACCATGGTGTCTGCTCTGCTTCAGAGCACACCACAGTAACCAGAGGTAACCAAAACAGCAGGGAAATGGCTAGACTAATATGCAGACCATATGTCAAGTTCATCTTTCTTCTGAGAGTTTTCAGTCCAATAAGCCTTGTCTCTGTGAGAGCCTGCAGGGTGAACCATAACCTCTGGACTGGAGTCATATGCTGCTGCTGCTGCCGCTAATTGTGGCTCTGGATCTTCACCTCCAGGGCAGTCTGTGTGTGTACGTGTGTGTAACACAGTAAAACAGTTATGAGTAATAGGATTATTCCGAGCTGTGTGAGGCTCGAGGGGAGAGATGCGGGGACCTCGAGTGTGTGTGCACTGCACACGCGTGTTCCTGGTGTACCCATGTGTGTATAAGTTATGACTGTGTGTGTTAGTAAGACAGGACCCAGAGATTGTGTTTTAATAAGTTAGTGTTGTGTGTGTAAGGTTCAGTTGGTCTGTGTGTGTGTGTGTGTGTGTGTGAGAGAGAGAGAGAGAGAGAGAGAGAGAGAGAGAGAGAGAGAGAGAGAGAGGGTGTGTGAAAGAGAGTGTGTGAGTATGTGTGTGTGCTAGGGAGTGTGTGTGACTGACAGCCATTGATGTGTGGAGAGCCACTCCAGTGTGAGAGAGTTTCAGCCATGTGCACACTGAGTGGAGGGGCCAGAGGACACGTGTTGTTTTACAGTGGGACACAGCAGAGACCTCTCAGACTGGACTGAAACACCACAGGATTAAAACACATTGTTCTCTTTTTGTTAAGCGTTTGTGTAGGTTGTCAGTGTTAATAAAATGCTTCCTGACCTACCAGTATAAATACAGCTTAATAAGAATAATAAACTGTAAACAATGCCTGCCTGCCTGCCTGCCTGCCTGCCTGCCTGCCTGCCCGCCTGCCCGCCTGCCCGCCTGCCCGCCTGCCCGCCTGCCCGCCTGCCCGCCTGCCCGCCTGCCCGACTGCCCGCCTGCCGGTCTGTCCGTCTGTCTGCTTGCCTTCCTTCCTTTCTGCCTGCCTACCAGCCCGGCTGTTGGTCTGACTGCTTGTCTTTCTGCCTGCCTTCTTGTCTGTGTGCTTACCTGTCAGTATGAGCTGAAGCAGGGAGCTGCGACAAACGTTGGTGTATACACCTCAGACCTCTTAGCTTGGCCCGAGGTGGAGGAAGGGAAGGAGCGAGAGAGGGAGGGAAGGAAGGAGTTAGGGAGAGAGGGAGGGAGTTAGGGAGAGAGGGAGGGAGTTAGGGAGAGAGGAGAGAGAGAGAGAGAGAGAGAGAGAGAGAGAGAGAGAGAGAGAGAGAGAGAGAGAGAGAGAGAGAGAGAGAGAGAGAGAGAGAGAGGGAGAAAGAGGGAGGGAAAGCAAGACCTGCATGACTGATGACTCTCCTCTCTTCTCAACACTGCAACACAGAGAAGTGTAATGGCAGCTCGTGTTCACACGCTGCTGGGCCAGCTAGAAGAGAAGGAATGTCAGGAGGAAAACACTGCAGATCACTTGTGCTCCATTATGCTGCTTCTTTGTCTATTGAGGATGTGGCGGTAGTAACAGTCCGGTTGTCACTTCCATTAGGAGTTCTGAGCAATCAAAAACAAATGTTTTAGAATCTTTAAGCCAAAATCGTAATAATCCCACGCTTACTACGCATGAAAGCACACACACATGCACACCGACACACTAACACTCGACTTCACTCTGAGACACGTGTCTGTAATCTATTGTTGATAAGAGATTGTTCGGTGCTTGTTTACATGTGTTTACATGTGAGAACATATTGGGTGGGTGCTGTTCAGTGAATGGAGGGCAGGAGTAGATACTGGTGCCTACTGATACTACCGGGATCTGGCCTTATCTCCACAAAACATCCAGCACAGATAACACAACGAGAAGACCACCTAGAGAATCTGACAAAAATACACAGCTACGACAACAACAACAACAAACATTCCAACGTACCAGTAAAGTCGATCAGAAGGATGAACTGTATTCCACAGCAGCAGGAGAGGGTGACCAGTGACCCTGCTCAGTCTGAGGGCAGAGCAGAGAGGCTAGCAACCAGAAGGTTAGGAACACCATAACCAAACCCCCCATTGTTTACATCTGAAATGTCTGAGAAGTAGAACCAATCATGTTCTAATTCACAGGTGTCATGAGACGGAAACACACAACTGCTAAATGCATAAATGTAAATGTAAACCTCAGAGGCAGCCTGGTAACAGGCTGGTTGTGTAATATGTCTGGGCCAGACTGGGAGAGCTCAGGACAGCTCCTATACATTACACTGAGGAGGCTGGGGGTGGTTGCTAGGGAACAACACAGAGAAAATTAGAGAGAGAGAGAGAGAAGGAGGGAGGGAGAGGGAAAGAGGGGCAAAGAAAGAAAGGGAGAGAGAAAGAAAGAGATGGGGTAAGGCTGTTGAGTCCATTGCAGGGGACAAGGCACCATCAGGTTGAGAATCATCAGTCCTGCTGCTCTGTTCTGTAAACTCTCACTTGCAGGACTTGACCTCTGCCTTACAACCTCTCTGTGAACCAGGAAGTGGTTGTCAGAGCATCTGCTGGAATGTGGAATGCCAAAATATTTTTATTCAGTCACCTCATAGGATCCAAAAGTGTTCATGCATGACATTGCCCAGTCCATAGAAGACTGAGCATTTCTAAGATCTATGCCACAGTCTGGGGTTAAAACAGTGTTTAGGTATAGGAACTGCTGGGATTTTTAGTCCTGTTTTGAGAATCTTGGCCAGTGTCCTATCAGGGCCTGGGATCTGGCCCAGAAGCCAGCTCTGTCCACATGGCCACAGACGAGAGAGGCAGATTGTTCCTGCATGTTATTAGAGGCCCACAGCTCTCCATGCCGACCAAACAACCACAACGCAGACGAGGCCTTCTCCTGCTCCCCAGCAAGGCCCCAGACATAGGCTCCATCTGGAAGGCCCACCAAGTGCCTGTTTCAGAGCTCCACTGCTTTCTAGTGCCGCTTCACACACACCTGTAGGATTCCTCATGCTAGTGAGTCTCAGAGAGAGAGGAGGCCGAGGAACATTCCAGAACGAGGTAGTGCTAGTCCACCAACGACATAAACAAAGAATTCCGACCTCACCAAGAGGTCACAACGTCTAAGTACACACACACACACACACACACACACACACACACACACAACATGCACTTTACAACCACATAGCCATCGAATTCTCACAGGGTTCAAGTGTGTGTACACCATGCTGGGATCAAACCTCAAGTCCTGTTCGGTTACTAGGCCCCTGGCTGTTTCCACAGCCCAGAGCAAAGAGATGAAGGAGACATTGTGCTGAGTGTCCACGGGGGCCGGGCCCCTGACAGCTGTGGTGGGAGCAGGATGAGGCCCTGTGTGGTGGGGTGAGATGTAACGACCCTGCTCTCTGGCTCAGGTTGATTGGGGAGATGCTCATCTGAATGGGAGGAATGGGGATGTCATCTCTCTCACCACAATGGAGGTTAAAACAATAGGTCAGAGAAGGCCTGGAAAAGCAATGAATCACTGAGAGGACGACGAGCATTCCATTCTGACATCTCTATAGCATGTGAGTGTGTTAGAGAGAGAGGGTTGACAAGAGAGAGATAGAGTTAATGGTAAAGAATACTGATTTGAAAGGAATACAATTCAAAAAACATTTATTGAATTTTCATGGAATGATAATTTATATTATCAGTAATACTAAAGATTTTCATTTTTATAAGTCAGCAAACAATGACAGGATGAAAGACAGTGATTGGTTCCTGGCTGATGAGTATGGGGCATGCTCTGTGTCCTCACACAGTAGCAAAGCACAAGTATTAACTAAATGAATCCCCTCCAAGGGTGAATTACACTGTATCAAGTTTTCTATTACTATTACATATTAGTTTCATTGTAACATTAGTCATTGTTCTCTGGTATCAGACACTGAATGAGGGATAAAGTCAGCACTCATATTCTCAAGCTTAATCAAAATAGACTACACTCAGAGTCTATCATCAAATTTAAAATCGATAGCATGATATAAATTAATTGATAATCAAAATCTAATTATCAAACTATGTACACGAGACATAAGGTAAGATAAATTGAGATACAAAGTGCTTGTCTTCTTTGAGAAGTGAAGTGAAAGGCAGCATGCTTGTTAACACTGTCGTACATGCCTAACGTGTTTTAACACCTACTTCAAGTTACCAGACACGAGGTGCGGGTGAAAGGTCAGTAACTCACAAATACTTACAGTAATTGGACGTACTATACATGCTAGGTAGCGATGGTAGGTAGTTCCCTTCACAAATCCTCATGTCTACCACACACACCCACCCACCCACCCAAACACACCTACACCCACACACCTTTAGTACAATTCATCAAATCTTAAACCTTTAGCTGTCGATCTGACAGTGTACTGTACACATGGCCTCTAGAGCTTAGAGAAGGGAAGTCCATCGTACATGTCAGCCTTGAGCCTGGCCCACTCCGCCAGCCTCTGGATAGCACTCTTCTCCTGGCTCAGCACGCTAGCCGCCTTCTTCAGCTTGTCCTCGTTCCGGATCAGGTAGCGCTCCCCTTCGCTCTGCAGGAAGTCCAGCTTCTCGCGCCGGCTCTCGTCTAACGGGATGTCCTCGGTCATGTAGGGGTTGAAACGGAAGTAGGTGTCGGGGGGGAGGAGAGCATCCAGCATGGTGTGCACCTCTGGGGGGGGGGGGGGGGGGAGGAGGGGGAGAGAGAAAGGGGGGAGAGAGAGGAAGGGGGGGGTAATGTCAGAGCCCTGATTAAACGTTAGGACTTAGTTAAAGCCTGTCTAGGATAGTAAGGTTCTGATCGTGCAGTGTTGAGGCCCAGATAAAACCACAGTGAATCCAAACACCTCAAGGATGAGAGAGAAACCAGACAGCAAGAGAGAGTGATTCACAGGAAGTGGGGAGGAGGGAGTGGGGGTGTACCGGATTTAATCTGAAGTTTATAAATAAACACATGGGATTTAATCCCTGTTACAGGACAGATGTGGGGAAAAAAATAAAATCACCACACATGCACGCACCCACTCAGGCACGGCACACAGCCACACACACAACAAGCGCGCGTGCCCACCCTCTGTGTCGGTGGCTGAGCTGATGACGTTGGTGATCTTGGCCTTGAGGCTGGTGGAGGTCTGGTTGTTCTTGCCGGCTGACTCGTAGCGGCCCGTGCCCAGGGACACCACGCACTGCAGGGGCGTGTTGGGCCACAACAGCTTGCACTCGTGGATGGCCAGCGCTGTGGGGTTGTTGATCAGGAGGCCTCCGTCCTGAATGAACAACACAACAACGGCACACCTCCATGTTTACATGCCCGGACAGTGTTTACCATGCTTATTAATGGAGACGACCCTTATCTGGACCCAACCAAACCTTTACCACTGGTGTTATCACTCAAGGACAAAGGACAAAGCTAATATTGACTGGGGTAGAGGAAGTGAGGAAGTCCCATTCAGATTGAGTCGATGTGTTTAAAATAAATGTGACGGCTCCATATGTCAGTACCTAGTGTCCTACCGTACCAATAAAGGTTTACAGACAGGAAACGGCACTCAACAAAACGATTAGATGAACACAGCTTCCTGTCCGGAGCCTCCGGTTGATGAACGTACCCGCTTCCAGCAATCGACACACCAGACTGGGGAGGACGGCCAAAAGAGGGAGAGGAGGCCAGACAGAGCCAGGGACAGCTATTCACTTCAGCTTTAATGTGTGCCAATTAACCAGCCATAACCCTGGGGATACACTTGCATGGACTCATACTTTACCTAGAGCTATGAAGTTGTGCGTGTGTGTGTATGCGAGGGTGTGTGTGAGACAAGCAACATCTCGTTAGGGACAGAGCTGTTCTGCCAGGGGCGTCACCTATGGGGATCCCAAGGGGAGGAAAGAAAGAGAGCGAGAGAGAGAGAGAGAGAGAGAGAGAGAGAGAGAGAGAGAGAGAGAGAGAGAGAGAGAGAGAGAGAGAGAGAGAGAGAGAGAGACAGAGTGTGTCTCCTGCTACTTGTCTCTTGCTGGGATCAGGATTTAATGAAACAACCCTGCCATCAAATCAATAACACACAGACACAGCATGGCATTCATGAGTGTGTTTCAGCAGCTTGGGGCTCATGTTAGCTCCAGGTCTTGCTCTGAGATCTCCACATCAGACCATAATAATCAATCAAACACAGATAAGCTATATGCAGCATCTGGGGGCCTGGAGGGAAGGGCTCCCTGGCGAAGTAGCTCCTTGATGGGCAGGCTGACCTGTCAGTTGTCGGGATTGTAACCTCTAGCACCTTGTTTAAAGGAGACAGGCCAGTTTGATATCAGGATACTGCTCTACCTTCCTTAAACTGGAACCATACATCACACAGTAGTTCACCGTGATGTGGAGGTACTGGCCTACAACATCTCCACCTCAACAACAAAGTCCTCTCCCCAGAGTCAGAGACCTCCTTTAATGTTGACGTAGCCCAATGAATTATTCACCAAATGATTTACGTAAGCAGTTGTGAAAGTCAACCGGAGTGGGACAACAAGGCTAACTCAGGCAGAGGGGGAGGGAGGGAGAAAGAGAGCAGGGCTGTACTCGAGAGAGAGAGAGAGAGAGAGAGAGAGAGAGAGAGAGAGAGAGAGAGAGAGAGAGAGAGAGAGAGAGAGAGAGAGAGAGAGAGAAGGAGATAACGAGTGTGGGGTGTGTGTGGCTGTGGCTGTGTGGAGAGAAAGAGAGAGCAAGCAAAAGGGAGAGCGCTCCTCTAACCTGACTGGACACTGTGCTGTAAGCCTGGAGACTAAACAGGCCGTAAGCTAACGGCTAGTCCCTAATTAAGACTTGCGCAATAACACGACCATAACAACTTGCGAGGTTAATGGTAGCCGTAGCAGCTGCTAGCCTAGCTAATGAGTTAATGTGATGGATATAGCTGGCATAGCTAGCGGTATAAAGCAAGGGACTTTAGACTACAGCCAGGGTGTCTGACAGCACTGTCCTTCAGGTCCATCTCCTGCACTACCATCAGCACACACACACACACACCTCTCTGCTCACTCCTCAGCTGTAAGATGGAGATAGAAAGGAGGAAAAAGGGAGAGAGAAAGGGAGAAAGTGACATAGAGAGAGAGAGAGAGAGAGAGAGAGAGAGAGAGAGAGAGAGAGAGAGAGAGAGAGAGAGAGAGAGAGAGAGAGAGAGAGAGAGAGAGAGAGAGAGAGAGAGAGAGAGAGAGAGAGGGAGGGTAAAGTAGAAAAAGAGAGGGAGGGTGGGTTTCACCTGAGGCTGAGAGATTCCGCTGCCTGTGATAACAAGCCCACTGGGGAAACAGCCCCACAGGCTGCTGACAGCTTCAGCCCAGCTCCTTGGGGTCTGCCACAGCAAACCGTCCGGGCACTAACCACCTCACTAACGACGTTAAAGCCGTGATGCAGATGTCAGTGAGCTGCAGCACACGGCTCCGACTCTTTCACAACACATCAACTCGGCCTCATCTCTACTCAATACCCTTCCTCAGTATCTCTACTGAGACAACACTGCTAAGACCTGCGCAGCACTGTGAGAAACAGAGCAACTCTTCAGTCACACTGTGTGTGTGTGTGTGTTTGTTGCTCTCTTCAGTCACGGCAGAAATATCCGCAGTGGAAATGAGAAGTGGAGTGTATGTGTGAGTCCAGAGGTTCTGTCAGGGGTTCGAGGCAGCCAGAGGTACACAACACACCTCCAAGAGGAATGTATCGAGCAACACAGATAACTATCAACTACTCTCTCTCTCTCGCTCTCTCTCTGCATGGATCTACCAGTCAGGACAGGGGCTCACTCTCCAGTGTGAATGGATGTAAGCATTACCTCGCTAGGGAACGATACAAGCATGATGAATGTGGGGATTATTGACCATTAGAGTCAGTACTGACCATGGCGGTTCAGGCTACAGCTATGTGTATCTTAGAGATGTAATGAGTCGTATATTTAAGGAAGCTTAAGAGGAGGGCAAGGGAGGGTCATCGGGCCTGAGAACAAAATGACTGCCATAAACAACAACAAACAGGACCTATGGGGATTACCCCGGGTACTGGCGCAGCTCTGATTAAAACTACAAAACATGCTGGACTACAAGAACAACAAGCCCCCTGAGGAGGTCAGTCAGCTCGGGTCTGAGTAGGCTGCACCAGAGTCTCTTTAAAGACCCTGCATTTTAAACAACTGAAGCGAGGGACAAAAAGTGTTTGTGTGTGTGTATGCATGTGTAGGTGTGTGCTAAGAGGAAGGAAGGTAGCTGATGACCAGCCCAACTCCACATGGTCCAATGTGGGATTGTCCATGGAAACCAGCATCTCTATGAACCTGACTGACAGCTGCTTTGGCCCGGTTGCTGACTTCCTGCTTCATGACCTGGCGGAACCTCCAGGAGGGGACCTGGGACTGACGCATAGGGCCTTCCCAGAACTGAGAGATGAGAGCTGGGCACGCCTGCTACTCTGAATGAGGCACAAAGACATGCTGGTGCCAAGCTGCTGACTGCTGTTGAGGTGGGGGGAAAACACACACATTCAAGCTAATGGGCTGCAGCAATGTCATAGTCTCTGTGGAGCAGTGCTGTGTGAATATGAGAGAGAGAAAGAGGGGAGAGAGAGAGAGAGAGCAAGAAAGCGAGAGAGAGAGAGAGAGAGAGAGAGAGAGAGAAAGAGAGAGAGTGCGAGGGAGAGAGAAAGAGAGAGAGAGAGAGAGCAAGAGAGCGAGAGCGAAAGCGAGCGAGAGAGAAAGAGGGGAGAGAGAGAGAGAGAGAGAGAGAGAGAGAGAGAGAGAGAGAGAGAGTGCGAGAGAGCAAGAGAGCAAGAGAGCGAGAGATGTACCTGGTGCAGGTCTTTATCCAGGACAAACTCCTGGAAGTACCCGGGAGCTGCAGAGGAGGCTCTGATGGCCTGCCACATCTTGTGTCTGCAGTCTCCCAGGTAATGGGACCTGACCCCAGGAAGCAGGCTGTAGTTCCTGAACACGTAGGCCTTCAGAGGGAGCCCACGGCTCACTATCGTGCTCACTGCTGACACCTGGTGGACGCATGCGGAATGGCAAAAACAAACTAAATGCCAAGAAAACACACTGCATTCTGATTATCATTCTCAGTGTGTAGTGGGATTACGTCCAGTGTCATGCAAGGTGTCGGGTAAACAGATGAAGAAAGCGCCAGCTCACCTTGGGGCATTTTGGATCCCTGGCAGACTCTACCATCAAGGACTCTCCCATTCTCTCCCTGGAGCAAACATAACACACAACATAAGACACTGCATCAGTGGGTATCCTCCATCATTGCGGTATGGAAGGAGCCTGGTCGAACAAACTAGAGTGGAGGTAACCAGAGTAAAGTATTGAGACGAGGCACAGGAAGCCAGCACAGAGTATGGAGGTGCACCCATACTGACTTGAGGATGTCCTCCCAGGTCTCACTGTTGTAGAAGCCGTGGCTCCAGCTCATCTTCACTGTCCCTACGATGACGTTTTGCTTGAAGACGTCGGAGCCCAGCTTCCTGTACAGTGCCTCACACTCGTCCAGGGGGTAGCGGTACACCCCCAGCATGAAGGCCAGGATGGCACCTGTGGAGGGTGTGTGTGTGTGGGTGAATCATTACTTTATGGTGGCTTTATCTACAGGACAAAGGTCATGTGTCTACAGTATTATTTGATGTTCCCTTGTGTAGCTTTAATTGTATGTAAGACTTATAAAAGTACAATCAGGTTGAAGCGAACTGTATCCCACTTCAGACTGAAAGATACAGGCTGCTAGGTTAATACGGGTAGTGAATGGTTCCTATAGATGTCCTCAGAGTGTTTTAGAAGGCAAGGAGCAGGAGAGGTGGTCCTACCTGTGCTGACCCCACAGATGTAGTCAAACAGCTGGTGAACGGGCTTGCCGGTCATCTCCTGCAACTTGTGGAGAGTCTGCAGAGCCACCAAGCCTCTGCAAACCAAGCGGCCATGAGTGAACAGACTACATTACACACACATCATCTCACACTGGAGGGGAAATCAAAACCGGATGCTGTCTCTGGGCATCTGGAATGCACGTGTAAAATCTTCCCTCTGCAGCAGCATGACACATATCCTGGACTGGCTAAGCTCCTGGTGTGGTGCGAGCCAGGTGTGGTCGCTGTACCTGGTTCCCCCTCCGTCGATAGCCAGGACCCGTATCCCCCTGGCCCTGACGGGGTCGGTGTAGCCCAGCAGGGCCAGGGCCTGTTGGACAGCAGCCTGCAGGGAGGAGTCCCTGGCCTGGCGCAGACGCAGCAAGCACGGCAGCACGCGCTCCTGGGGGGGGGGTGAGGGTCGGGACACAACACATGGCATGTATAGGTGCACACGAACAACCGACAGTAGGGAATGGACTGTGTCTCACACACACACACACCTTGACGGCCACTCCTCGTGTCTCTGGGAACTCCAGGAGGTGGTATCCCAGCTCCTCCACCCTGTTGGTCAGCAGCCGTACCTCCGTCACCCTCTGGAGACCCTTGACAAGAGCTCTGGTTCTGTTGTCCACACTCACCCTGGCTATGATCTAACACAACACACACATCACCATCGTAAACACACATCTGTTAATGCTGCTGACAAGATCGGAGTGTGTGCTAATGAGGGGCCGACTGGTCTGTGTCATGCTTCTACAGTGGATATAAAGCTGCTTGAATGTCATGTACCTTCTCTCTCTGGCTCAGGAGCTGCTTAGCCTTGTCCTTTGCAGTTTTCTCCTCCTCCTTCTCTGCCTTCTCTCTGGTCTTCTTAGCCAAGTCTCCGTCGACAGGAGACAAGTCCTCCTTCTCCACAGTAACGCTCTTAGTTTCCGCCCTGAATTTAGGCACCAGTGGGGCGAAGTAGCTGCCCACGAAGGCCTGAACGCTGGGCCCGGGGTAAGACAGGTACTGGCTAATTCCCTTCTTGGGGGAGGTGGTTGGGGCAGGGGTGACTGTGGCATTGCTGTCTGCAGGTGGTGGCTCTGAGGTGGGTACACCTGACGCTGGGCTGCCTTGTCCTGAGGTTGGATCAGTGGGAGGAGGAGAACCAGATTCTATGGCCTTGGCCTCAGCTACAGGGACCAACACAGGGATATGGTCCCCAGGCCTCTTCTGCACCAGGCTAGGCCCAACAGCCAGAGAAGCTGCTGGGGGATTGTCCTGCCTCTGAGGAACCCTCTTGCCGTCATCTTCGGGTGCTTTGCTGCCAAAGTAGCTGTTGACGTGCTGGGACAGGTAGCTGTAGGTATCCTCAATGTTGGCAGACAGCGCTGCTGGGTGAAAGAGTTGCAGGGTCTGCTTGGCCACCATGGAGGAGCTGGATCCTGTGCAGGTTGCATTAGCTACCACATGGGATGGTACCTGCTTAGGTGTCATAAAGGGCTTCTCTGCAGAGTGCTTCTCTTGTTGCTGCTGTTGCTTCCCCTCTCGCTCCTGCTGCGGTGGTTCTGGAACTTTCCCCTTGTCCTCCTCGGGGGGTTTCATATCTCCAGAGGCAACGGACTCGCTGGCAGGAGACTCCTCTTGCCCGACAACCTTATCAGCATGGGAGGCGGAGCCGAATCCAGAACTGGTTTTAAGGCGAGAGAACTTGGAGATGAGGTCCGTGCTTCCCACTGCTTTGGTAACGGTGTCCAGCGTGGTTCTGATCCGCGACATGCGTCAGCTTACTTGAAGGACAACGATGGATTTAAACGGCTAGTCTACAGACTAGACTGGATACAGCGTAGGTGGATATTGTTTTGCCATATTGGTATGCAATTTGCCATGGGTAATTCTGTCAGTCAGCCGTTTGGCTGGCTAGGCCTGGGGGGGAAGTTGTACCCTATTTTCTCTCTGACAAAGAAGATAAATTACATGTCAACTGAATAGAGAATTAAAATGTTGCAATAAGTACTTTTTGATCATAGTGCCAAGTTTCATATGCACCGATTGATTATGAACATTTGTTTGTGGTTACAGTATTTCACTGAGCCCTGCTGGATTACCCGGATGTACGCCTACCCAGTTCGATGGTAGCCATGGTGACGATTCAAAACAACAATACAAAGTTGGAGAAGTCATGTAGTCTGGCCTAATTTATTTGCCAAGAATAAAGTACTTGTTTGGTTGCAAATTGCCGTCGAGACATGGAAGACACGATAGAAGACCGCCCATCATCTAATCTTAGTTTGAGAGCGAATGAAATTGTGAACACTGTTTTGGAGAACGCACGCAGCTCACTCTCTAAAACAGAGCAAGAGGTGGACTTTCCTGAATACGATATGAAAAACATCGACTGGATTACTTGCCAGAACTTTACCATAGAACTGGGGAAAAGGCAAATTGAAGAATACATTCAAACTTGGGAGGTGCATCCTAGCTGGCTGTTCAGTCTTGAATTTATCCGGGAGAGCGTGCTGGAGTTTTACAAACAGTATCACTACCGGGCTCAGTGGAGCATCCCAACTCGGCGCACCCCTATTCCAAAGGCCACTGCCAGTGTATATTTTGTCATCGAAATATCAAAGATCAAACCCCAGACCCTACCCGTGGAAGTCTACTTCATGACAGAGTCTAACCGTCTGGCTCACAGACCGGGGAAATCCAGGTTCAGAGAGAAGTGGCTGAAGGATGTAATCGAAAGCAAGACTTTGCTTCAAGACACAGTGAACTTTTAGCAACAGTACTAGACCAAATTCGTCCCAAATGTGCAGTACTGTCTGTATGCTGTTGCCTGTACAGCGAGGCTAACCGTTGCTAGCTAACATTCACCGTGTCGTAATATTACGGATTTACAGATAAAATATAAAATAATGACCATATGTACACTTTAAACTAATAAAAATTGACACGTTGTAAAAGGCGATATAATTAAGTTGAACAGATTACTACTTAAGCGTACGTACCACTACTAGCTAGCTCTCTACTAGTCTGATATTGTCAGTAGCTAGCAGATAGCTACTGTCCTGCTGCTGCGAGCAAGCAAGAGAGCACTGATGCAACTTAAATTAATAAAGACCTGACTGAAGTAATTTGGTTGTAAAAATAAATCCTTACCAGAGTCAAAACTGTATCACCGCTACTAAATGTATCATTTTCTATCTTGTTGTGTATGCTTCCTCATTCAGTCAGACAAATCGGAAAAAAACAGGAAGTGCACTACACCATGTGACAAGGATGTTCGTTTTGATTGGATTACATGTTGAGTGTGTTTACCGTTGAAGTATTTTTCGTAGCACTAGATGGTAGCATCGTTCTCTTGAGAAGAATCAAATCGCACTGTTTATCTCTAGAGAAATCTTTTCAGCACCATGGAGAGGGATAACCAACACACCAAGGATAGCGACCGCAATTTTTGTTCTTTTTAATCTTCGTAGTGTAGGCCTAACCTAAGGTTTGGTCAAGCCGATAAGCCTAAAGTGTATCTGGGAATTTGATCCTTGACCTCTACGCTGTCAATAACATACAGAATAACATTTGTTGTCCCCTGTGAGGTGAGTATGTATGATTGAGGCCAAATTGAGGCTATTGTTTAAACCCCACTTTTTTACATCCCCATAGCAACCAGGTATTGTACTTCTACCACCTGAGAGAACATGCTGAAGTGGTTAAAGATTGAATATGAACACAGGTTGTGATTTGAGTTTGCAGCTCAGCCATGCACTCAAAGAAGAAATTGGCCGTTTTGTAACAGTAAGTAATTTGTGGTAAAAAAAAAAAGGGTTCCAAACCACTCCATGTATGGGGAGTCAGGTGGCTGAGCGGTGAGGGAGTCGGGCTAGTAATCCGAAGGTTGCCAGTTCGATTCCCGGTCATGCCAACTGACGTTGTGTCCTTGGGCAAGGCACTTCATCCTACTTGCCTCGGGGTAATGTCCCTGTACTTACTGTAAGTCGCTCTGGGTAAGAGCGTCTGCTAAATGACTAAATGTAAATGTATGGAACCACACAGCTTCAGTATAATTACAGACCATTCTTCTATTGTTATAAAGGTAGGCTACATCATATATATATATAAAGACTTATATATCTATGGGCTACATGCTATGTGTCTGCAAATTCTTTCAGAAACATTCTCTCAGAAACATTCTTTCTCTCTCTCTCTCTCTCTCTCTCTCTCTCTCTCTCTCTCTCTCTGTCTCTGTCTCTGTCTTTCTCTCTCTCTCTCTCTCTCTCTCTCTCTCTCTCTCTCTCTCTTAAACACTCACACAAATGCACACAAATGCACACACAGCAAAATACGCATTGTGCTTCTAAGCATCCTGTAATTATATCCTTAAGAAAGCCATCTACACAATTTCTAAGATGTTGGTGCACTCCAAGTCACCAAAAACAATTTCAGAGGTAAGTAGATGACATATCATCAGAAAGCACGTGTGTCCTGACATTCGTGTTTTTGCATAATAATGACATTCTATTAATATGCACTTGCCAAATATCAAAAGAAGTCTGTCAAATTGGAAGATGTACTTATGACTGAAAGACATTGAAAACGTCGGCAATAGTAGATTAGTAGCCTGTGGGGTCCAGTCAGGAAACTTGGATTCTGACTCATTTTGAGCACTAGCCGCAGGTCTCCAAGCTTGATTGGCGTCAACACTTGTTGCTGATGTGAAGCGCTGCTGCGCTAAAGAGGAGGTTCAGTCCAACGACGGGTTACAACGTCAACGTTCAGCCCCCCAAAATATTTTTAAGTGAGCACAGCTAGTCAAAGAACATAACATGAGTTTGGAGGCGAATTACACTGGTAATGGCAGCGGTGAACGAGGACAGGCAGGGGCGACGGAAGAGGTCAAGGCGGTGGGACACTTTGCGCTTGTCAAAGCGGCAGTATTGGGGCTGATTTTTGTCCTGGCCACCTGTGGTAATATGTTCCTTCTGCACGCTATGTGGAAGAAACGAAAGAGGAACACTCGGACACATCTGTTCCTCCTGCATCTGTGCATAGCAGACTTGGTGGTCGCCTTCTTCCAAGTCCTGCCGCAGTTCTCCATGGAGATTACGCACCACTTCCGCGGCTCCGACTTCGTTTGCCGGGCGGTTAAATACCTCCAGGTAGTAGGCATGTTCGCTTCTACCTACATGATCGTAGCCATGACCATAGACCGATACCACGCCGTCTGCAGACCCATGGTTTCGTTTTTCAAGAGCTCGTTCCGGAGGTACCTGGCCATCGGCGCGGCGTGGCTTATCTCTCTTGCTTTCAGCACGCCACAACTTTTCATATTTTCTCTCCAAGAGGTGGAGGACAACCTGTACGATTGCTGGGCTACCTTCATAGAACCTTGGGGTGGCAAGATCTACATAAGCTGGATCACCTTATCGGTGTTCCTTCTACCAGTAACGATACTGCTCTATTGCCAAATCAAAATCTGCTTTACCATTTATTTCAACATTAAAAAAAAGTCATTGCAGGCTACCGAGAGCCAACGCCGCGCAGGCACCAAAGGGATGTCCAGTGCAATGCTAAAGACGGTGAAAATGACGTTTATTATTATTATTGTTTACACCATCTGCTGGAGCCCGTTCTTCGTGGTCCAGCTGTGGTCTGCCTGGAGTCCAAGTAACGTACCTATAAACGGTCAGTCAGTCACACAGGAGAAAAGTACACATTTAGTATCATAGTAAACTATTAAATGCAATAAATATTATAATTTAATTGTAATCTAGCCAAATGTTTTGTAGAATTATAATTGAATATGTAATGTTTATGCCTCTGCATAGGCCAGTAAACCTACTTCACATGATTGAAGCCTCTCTTCTCCAACTTTTCTCTCCTTCTCCTTTCCTTTCTCCTCTTCTCTCCTGCCTTCTCTTTTCCTGTCCTCTCCTCCAGGACCAGTGTTTGTTATCATCATGTTGCTGGCTAGCCTAAACAGCTGCACCAATCCCTGGATCTACCTCTACTACAGCTAAGACATATTAAAGATGACCTTCTATGGAGAGGAAATCCACCTCCCAGTAGACAAAGGGATTGTTATCCTACACAAACAACACACTGCCAAATTAAACTACACACTATAAACAGTTGATCGGTCTAAGCTAAAACAGCCATAAACAAACCTAAAACATCATTCAGTTTCAGTGTGCAGAGGCCAGAACTGATAGACGAGCAGTGCCCATGGGCTACAGGCTGGTATCGTGCCTGGCACTGTTGTTTAAAACATCCATAACCTTATTACACTCACATCTACTGGCAGTTTGACTCGTATTCAGGCCTAAGCTGAACCACGTGTCTGCTCCTCACAAGAGAGGAGTTTGGTCAGGCAGATGCAGGATGTCTTGGGACTTCCTTTGTTGAAAGTTCTGAGGATCATGCTATTGTTTGGATGTTGAACCGAATGAAGTTTGGAGAGTGTAGTATGGATTCAGCCAACCATGAAGCTAATCTCAGCCTTCGTCAGTCATAGTTCCTGGACACTGTTCCAAAACTGATCTGCATTGATGTTAGTGAGGTTTTAGGATACACTAATGCTAATCTGTACAATTTGCTTAGGTTAGACTGTGTGTATAGTAGTGTGTATTTTTCTTTTTAGTTGCCTACTATTGTTCTTTTCCACAGTTGTTTTCTAAAATGCTAATTTATGTTTTTACTCAACTGTAGAGTTTTAGACCAGAGACAATTCTTTAATATCTCCGAGGTGTAAACATATTTCCTTAGACTTTGTGGCTTGGTTTTTGTTCTGACAAGTGAAATGTGCCTTTTCTAAATTGTGTCCAAAATATTTTACAAGGAACTACATGTGTCATAGCAAAGGGTCTCATGTAAAATATACTTGAAACTATTATTTGCAAATAATGTAAAACTATTTTTAATGTTTTAACATGTATAATTGTACCTGGGGGATTTTGTGTAGAATGATGGCAAAATAATATGCCAAAATGAAGCAGGTTCTTTCTTAAAGCATTGGATACCACTGACTCATGCAAATGGCATAATTACTTAATCTAAAATTAGAACGATTATTGTGCTCCTTACCTGCCCAGTGCCTGCAGCTTGTCCAGTATGTGTTAGTGTCAGTCAGAGTTAATAATGTTGGTTATCTAACATCTGAGTGGAAAGATCTGATCCAAGTATGTGTCAGTGCTAATCATACACTTTTAAAGAAACTGGTTCTCTCCTTTCACTTGGAAACTATTGTTGGCATTTCCTCAGGTGTATCTCTAACTCACTTAACCAGAGCATGAGGTCTTTCACATGTCTGATAATGACTGTTCTTTAGACCGAGGATAATGGGCTGGTGCTACAAGACAGAGCCTTAGTTTGACAAATATGGATTAGGAGAATCTCGCCAATGTATTAAAACCGCCTCATCCTAGATCATAAATGGTGGGATGCATTGATATTAACGTGTACTTCTGGATATTGTGTGGACGGCAAACCCCCTATAGTCATCTAAAAAGTATAAAATATTATAGCCGTAATCCTCACCTCATGTTGTAACTTGTTTTACAACCCAGTAAACCCAATTACCCCAGAGGAAACCCATACATATTATTCCTTCTTCATACAGACTCTTAAGGGAATTGTTTGATATATTCAAAGTGTTTTTCCTTCTGTCACAGCCAGGATTAGTTCTGATTTGACTGGCATTACGCTTTCATAAAATCAACCACGCAACATGCAATTATTATAAACATAATTTAACTTTCATTAGAGAGCAATGCCCCCCCTCCCTGAATTATGTTTGTAAAGACTAATGGATAAGCAGAGTTTGGAGATCTCCTGCGTCACATACTGTAGGTTCAGCTGAAAGGAACCAGACAGTTCCTGGGAAGGATAAACAACATGTCTCTTTCTATAGAGGAGTAAAGTATAACAGAGGAGACTGAAGCCAGGCCTCTCATTGCTAGTACCAGCCTTCTTAATATCAAGGGACTTCTTGCTAACTGTATTTGATACAAGTCTATATCAAAGACTCACCTACAGACCTCTTGTCGCATGTTATTTTGAATAAAGCGTAACTCATTTGATGGTGCAGCCCTGTGTTGCACCACTGTGTATGGTTGTTCCTATTGTCATTCCTTATGGTTTTCATAAGGATAAAACTAGTTAGTAACATATCCCGTTTTTTTCCTCTGTTTGGGTGGGGCATAACTGTTCCACCATTCAGGGCACCTCTCTCTGCTCTTATCAGGGCTGTATGCTGTAGTCTCAGAGCCCATGGCTGTCTGCAGTCTAGATAGCAGCCTGGAACAGGATTAGTTCTCTTACTGGGCCTGAGACACAAGATTTCTGGTGATTCAGACCGAGCCCCAGGCCTGATGAACCAGGACACTGGTCACCCTGCCGTGAGAGCTGTGAGCTCATAGAATATGTCATACTCATGAAGAAATGCTGAGGACACAAGAGCTTTGTACTGGAAAATACAAACACTATACACAGTCTTCTGTTGTTCCAGGACAATTATTTGAGGGTAATTTTTCCATCTAAAGTTTATACAATTTTCTGTTATTCTACTGAGACATGCATATACAAAGGGGAGTCAAGGCAAATGAGTTTTTGATAACATTACATTAGCTATTGTTGATGTTGTTTCCGATAAGGTGGTCCAGTAAACTGTGGTTAAAGCCTAGGTAGTATGCTAGACAATTAATAATATTGAATGGAACTGTTTTGGCACTGAGGGACCAGACAAGACACTCACTCTAATCAGAGTGTAGATAAAAAAAATCGATATCCTTATTTACTGGAACATGTGACACTTAAAACAGTATCCCACTGTCTCCAGCATCATAAAATTAAACAGACATTGTCAATACTTTCCACATGCAGTAGAGTGGTAGACCAACCAAGATGTGTGAAATAAATGACCTTGTTATGAAACACCTCCAATTCAAGACACTGCATCTGAATAACACGTTAAGTCTAAAAACTGGTGGAAATGTTGATTCATACAAGGATAATGGAACTCTTAAATAACTGACGACACAAACCTCTCAGAGATAAAATTAGAAACTCGTATCATTATACAGAAGACGCAAATTGCAAACTTCCTGATGCACATCACTAAACTGAGACGATACACGATATCCCACAAAAATGGAATGCTTGATATGAGAATAATGAGATGAGAACAGACAACATACATCCCACATTAAGACTCCCCTGATAATATCTCATGAGGAGATGGTTGGGGATGCAAGACTCACTGTCTACTACACAGTGTTTTAGCTCTCAGAGCTACAGTGCCACCAAGTGGAAGATGTATGACTGACACACACACACTTCATTAAATTAAATAGCCACAAAACGACATATACTACAAGACTTCAAAGCAACACAGACGAAATATAATCCTCCAAGACTCTCTGTTTCTCATCAAACACCACGCTGTCCCTTTTCAGATGAGCAATCTCGCTCTCCAGAGAGTGGATCTTGGCCACGGTGGTCTCCTCTCGTCTGTCCAGCTCAACGATCTTAGCGTGCAGGCTCATAATCCGGCTCCACAGCTGCTCTCTGTCCGTGTCCTGTCTGGAGTAGGAGTGCTCATATGCACACATAGGCTCAGCCTCGTCTGGCACCACCCACTCCCTGAAGCTGGGGTCGTCTGGTTGACCCTCCCCCTTCAGCTCCACAGGGACTATCCTAAACATCTGTCCCTCCAGGGTAGCTGGAAGGGTCTGTCTCTCTGAGACCGGGCCTAGGGACTCACAGCGGAGTACCGTTACTTCAGCGGTGGTGGAGTCTGCCTGCTGGGTCTCCACAGCTACTGACAGAACCGAGCAGGACAAAGGCAGAGCCCCTTCGATGTCTCCAGGTAGCTGGCTGGAACAGCTAAAAACCTCTGTCTGGGTCTCTGAGGGCAACACTTCATCTAAAGCAACCCTGCTGAGGGACGATGACAGCCTTCTTTCTGAGGTTGCGGGGACAGCTGATTGGTTGACCACAGTGTTGGGAGTACTGGGGTTGTCATTTGACAAATCAGCTGGTATAGTTCTTCTTCTGAGGATGATTGGTTTCTTACTGGGTAGGGGGTCTGGTCTGACAGGCTGGATTTCAGAGTTGCAAGACCTGGTCCTGGGCTTGGATGTCTTCCTACCAGGGGATCTTTCCTCCCCATCCTAACGCAGAAAAGATGTGTTACTAACAACCGCAAGATAACAACAAAACGGTTATTAAAGTGCCAACCCCGCCTTTCATATGGGCTTTGGTCAAGTGTATAACTACATTTTAATATATTGACTGACATAAGATTACACCTAATTTAAGTCTGCACTGACTTACGCCTTGGCTGGAAGGGAAGATGGTGGGGACTGCTGTATTTTTGAGGTATCGGATCCCCCACCTGACATCGAAGCAGTCTTCAGTGAAGTGCGCACTGCAGAGGTACTGGTGACGGCTGGGGGCCCATTCGTCTCGCCTCATATTGTCAACCCACCTCTGCAGTCTGGCCTGATCCTGCAAAGGAAACCTACCACGGAATTGATTATGCAACAACTTTGCCACCAAATAATCCATAGCCTACGGAGCTAGGCTGTAGACATGCATTGCTTTATTTAGTCCTATGGCATTGTGTTGAAAAAATTAATACTCACGGGTAAAAGCTGATTCTCTTGTTGTCTTTAGAAGCAGTCCCTCCGCGACTTTTGCAAACTTTTACTGCACAATAACGCGGCATGTTTGCCCTGAAGATCATTACATTTACACACAAAGACTCAATATTTTGGAAAACACTCGACTTCCTAGTGTGTACTCGTGGTTGCCAGAAGTGTTAATAATCCCTGTATATCCGTCTCTGTGAAATGAAACTAAATAATATCCAAGGACAGTATGCTATTTGTGGTTTTTATTATAATTATAAATTTTTATGCAGTAAATAGTGATAATCTTTGTTTTTATTTTATGACACTTATTATCAAGAAATCATCTTTCGCTCGTTAAGCAAAAAACATGGCAACCCAAAAAGGGTTTCAGAAGCAGAGCGCTCCGCCGTGGACTTTGGCCGTAGAGCTTCCACGTGCTCCTGGCACGATCCAATCACAGGGATGTGAGTCACTGTCAGAAGAAACGAACCAATGGTGTTGCGATTCGTGGTGTAACTGCTTTGGCATGCAGCTGCTAAGGTTTGACAGTTTTTCGGTTCGACATCATCAGCTGGAATCTTTTCGAAGGTAACGTTACTTGCCCGAGGGTGTTGTCGCCTCTGCTTTAAGTAGCCTAAGTCAATATCCTGATTTAGTTTCTATAAATGTTATAGATGTTAACGCTGGTATCTTACTAGTGGTATGGACCGATACATGCAGTTGTATTTAATTTAAATTTTACAGTAACCTACTGTATGCCGTAACTTTAACTAACTTGCTACTGTACAGTAGCTATCTTGCTTGCTGAATCATCGTAACTTTTGAGCTCATGAGTGCTCATGAGTGCACGTCTTTAAAAGGAACAGGTAATTGTTATCGATACAGAGAATACAATTATATCTTAGGTTGACTCTCAGTCTGAGATACGGACAAATATGCTCAAATATGCACAAAATTAATGGAGAAGTTAAAATACCACTTTCATAAAGCTTCTAGTTCACCACGTGTTTCACACTTCATTCACACTCTCAACTGTGTCATTTGCAGACATTAGAAACTAACAACTGGTAACACAGACTCGACCCTCTCTTCTGCACTGGAGACCTGGTGAAGCTCCAGTATGGCCTCAACCCAGTCTGTGTTGCTGCTAGCAGTGTGCATCCTGATGATCACAGAGTTCATTCTGGCTAAGGGGGACTACTACGACATCCTGGGGGTGCCCAGAGATGCATCCCAGCGCCAGATCAAGAAGGCCTTCCACCGGCTGGCCATGACACACCACCCTGACAGGAACAAGAGCCCAGGGGCCGAGGCCAAGTTTAGGGAAATAGCAGAAGGTGAGTCTAGCCTGAGAGGCAGTCAGGTGTTCAAAACTTGGTTATGGGGAGTCAGGTGGCTGAACGGTGAGGGAATCGGGCTAGTAATCCGAAGGTTGCCAGTTCGATTCCCGGTCATGCCAACTGACGTTGTGTCCTTGGGCAAGGCACTTCACCCTACTTGCCTCGGGGGGAATGTCCCTGTACTTACTGTAAGTCGCTCTGGATAAGAGTGTCTGCTAAATGACTAAATGTAAATGTATGGCTGTCGTTTCTAGGTGACAAAACATTAAGTTCTTCACACACCTATATGCTCACTTGTCCACATAACTATAGAAAAGTTAACGGTGTGTCTCTGTTTCTCATTCAGCATATGAGACGCTATCAGATGATCAGAGGAGGAGGGAGTATGACCAAGTTGGCCACGGGCCATCTGATTGGGAGAGAGCAGGAGGAGGGGGAGGGGGCAGTCAGCACTTCAACCACAAGCCCTTCAGCTTCAACTTTGACGACATGTTTGCAGACTTTGACTCGTTCGGCCAACAACAGCAACAGCAGCACCACCACCACCAGCACTCCCACCACAAGAGGCACTTTGAGAGTCAGTTCCATGCCCACCAGGAGGCCTCCCAGGGCAGACACAAGAGGCCACTCCAGGGTGGCTTTGGAGGTGAAGGACTGTTTGATGACATGTTTGAGGACTTGGAGAAGATGTTCTCCTTCAACGGGCACTCTGCAAGGACTGAGAGCAGGTTCCAAGGCTCAGCAAAGCATCACTGCAGGACAGTGACACAGCGCAGAGGGAACATGGTGACAACATACACAGACTGCTCTTGAGGCAATGCCTAGCCCACGCTCTGCCCAGATACATCCCCCAGAGCGCCCAAACGCAGAGGCCCTACTGTGTTTTCTAGAAAGGATTGGATATTTAAGTAAGATGGGGACAGATCAGCTAGCCTATCAGAGGTTAGCTGAGTCTGCTCCTGTCCAATCCCCTTTAAGACCTACACGTTTGTGTGATTGCTGGGAGGAAGTATCTGGACAAAGATTTTCAAACATAATATTCCTATTTTCACTTAGGAAGTAGGATAGAACTGATTGGTTTTGTTTTTGAATTGATGTTAAATTATCACTTTTTGAGGGAATGTGTGGTTAGGATTATTATCTCTACAAACAAACGACTTTGATTTCATGGTACAATAAGAGGCTTGGAAGCAATAATGCTCATGTTTGACCCTGTCAAGCTGGACTCATCTTTTATTTTGAAAGTCGTTGCATGTTGCGTCTGACTTAGGTTTGAATAGTTTTTGTTTACATCAGTCAGTCAGAGACTATCATATTGATGCCTTCACCCTCCATTCTCAGGATTTAGCCTACCATATTTAGACCACAAAGTAATAAGGTTTCTTCAGAGACGTGAGTTTCTGAGCTTTGTGATTGGATTTTTCACTTGAGAATGGTAGGCTATTGTGAATATTTTTACCAACAGGGCACCAAAGTGCCAAACCCTTTAAGATTGTATTAATCCAATTTTGTATTATTCAACTCAGAGGAATTCCATGTAAAGGACATCTTTACACTTCTCTATTCTTCACATAGAACAATCACAAGAACTTCTTAACAATCCAGATCGTAAAACATCTTAATGAAACAAAACAGTTTCAGCACAGTTCACCATAATCGACTGTTACCTCCTTTGTTTGTTTGTTTCTGTAATGTTGCCTGATCTGCCTTCTGATAATGTGCAATATAGACAACTGGCGTCATAGCTAAATTCATGTTGCCTCAGACCTTGCTGTCTTGTAAAACATACCTGCACTTTTGCTAAGTTGTGTGTGAGTGAGTGTGTGTGTGTTAAAATCTGGTGAGTGATTAGAAATGTTGGAAAATAAAATATTTACTGTAAGCTATAAATATGAATTGCATCCCAGTATGTATTACTCAATCCATGACTGAGTGCATTCCTTGCGATAGGAGGTTAGTAAACTACAATTCCCATGACGAACATAAAAATGACGACATGCGTACGGTGGATCCTTCGAGATGTAGTCGTTTTCCGATTGTCGTAACAATAATTTGCATCTTTTAAACTACAAGTCCCAGTATCTCATTTAATTTCGGCCTGCACGCAGAGTGGGCTGTTTCAATGGTGTCTTCGGGACATTGAATGACTTTGTATGACAGTGCCCGCAATAAGGAGGACATAAAATATATTTAGATCATTACATTTAGCGAAAAAAGTCTTTCTGGTCTTCTTGAACATGGAGGCCCTAATTCCCGTCATAAACAAGCTTCAAGATGTCTTCAACACAGTGGGAGCGGACATCATTCAGCTGCCGCAGATCGCGGTCGTGGGCACCCAGGTAAGCAAACCTCGATAAGGGGGCGAAACATTTTACATCTGCGGTGTTGCTACATCTCCTTACATACACGAATAGAGACCACCTAGCCATTTGGCTATTTGTTTGGCTTGCTCGGTCCAGTCTAATTCCAAGACATTTCAATTTTTCAAAACAATCTGAAAACACGCCAGTGATAGTGTGGCCATCGCTGTTCAGAGACTGCTGCTCTGGCAAAGTCTCATCTGGAAGTAGCGCTTTGATTATCCATTTGTCGAGCTATTGACTCAATTTATTTATTTATTTTGCTCATTAGCAATGTTAACGTTTTTCAGGGCAGGTGAAGCGTATAACACAGTGCTCACGTCAGTTCAGCGTAATTATGTAACATCAGGCTGCATCTGTTCTCGGTTCAGCACTGTTTATCGAGTGACTGTCCATTCTGTCTCCAGAGCAGTGGTAAGAGTTCGGTACTGGAAAGCCTGGTTGGTCGCGACCTGCTTCCACGCGGGACCGGTGTTGTGACCCGACGGCCTCTGATCTTGCAGCTGGTGCACGTCGACCCCGGAGATGTCAGAAAGAGTGATGAGAACGGTAGGCAGCACAGAGAACACATAGACAGACCACTTAAAGCCTAATAACATTCTCTTCTATAGGCTGGTAGCATGCATGCTGTTGGTTACTGTGACTCTCAACAATAATGTCACAGTAGTAGGCTAGAGGAGCAGGATCTGGTAACGCCTCTGTTAGCCCCTATCACTGAAACGGTCTAAACTGAACGTTCAGTAAAGATGATGAAGCACACTGTAATCTGCAGGCACAGAGGGTGAAGAATGGGGGAAATTCTTACACACCAAAAACAAGGTATGACTGTCAAATGTCAAGATATCAAAACATACATTTATTACAGGTTTATTACATGTTTATGTTTTATACAACATGCTTGTCTTCCAGAACATTCCTAACTAAATAGGTTTCCATTTTGTAGATATACACAGACTTTGATGAAATCCGGCAAGAGATTGAAAACGAAACGGAAAGAATCTCAGGAAACAACAAGGTGAGACGATCAGACAGAGAAGTATAGCGTTAACTGTATTAGTTGCTCAGAACCTGAATAAACCTATTTGTAGAACTGAACACCCGTCTAATCCCTATTGAAGGGGCTCATCAATCCAGGATTGGGACTAATCCGGTCATATTAATTGTCACCCTCTATAATGAAAATAATGAGAGATAAAGATCCAGCGTCTGCCTCTGTATTCTACAGGGGATTAGCGATGAGCCCATCCACCTGAAGATCTTCTCCCCTCACGTGGTCAACCTCACTCTGGTGGACCTGCCAGGTATCACCAAGGTAACACCACCATAAATCACACAGGCACGCTGTAATATCTGCCGTATGATTGGATGATTGAGGATTAGGGGAGATGAGGGAGGGAGGGAGAGAGAGAGAGAGGAAGGGGAGATGGAGGGAGTAGGATAGAGGAGAGGAGGGAAGTCAGAAGGGCTGAAGAGAACCTTGCTGAGGTTCATCCTTGGTGCTTCTGTGTCCTCCTCCGCCAGGTGCCAGTGGGGGACCAGCCCAATGACATTGAGCTTCAGATCAAAGATCTAATCGTGAAGCACATCTCCAACCCCAACTCAATCATCCTGGCCGTCACCGCCGCCAACACAGACATGGCCACCTCAGAGGCACTCAAGGTGGCCCGCGAGGTCGACCTCGATGGTACCAACACTGCGGAATTATAAGTGTGTCTGTGGCCCAGACCTATGTTCCCTGAAGTGTAAGTTCTTCCTGTGTGTGTGTGTGTGTGTGTGTGTCTAGGCAGGAGAACCCTGGCCGTGGTGACTAAGCTGGACCTGATGGATGCTGGGACCGATGCCATGGATGTTTTGATGGGCCGGGTCATCCCTGTCAAACTGGGCCTCATTGGCGTGGTCAATCGGTACGCACCTCAGAACCAGGGCTCGAAATGAAGGCCTGCTTACACACACACACACACACACACACATACATATTGTACCATCATGTCAACCATCCCTCTCCGTTCTGTCTTTGTCCCCGTGTGTCCAGGAGCCAGCTGGACATCAACAACAAGAAAACCGTCGCCGATGCCATCCGAGATGAACATGCCTTCCTGCAGAAGAAGTACCCATCTCTGGCCAACAGGAACGGAACCAAGTACCTGGCCAGGACCCTCAACAGGTCTGACTCGCACGGACACACTCATTCAATGATGTGACCGACCGACCGACTAAGTGAACTAACCGGGTGATGCTTGCTCCAGGTTACTGATGCACCACATCCGGGACTGCCTCCCAGACCTGAAGACCCGGATCAACGTGCTGGCAGCCCAGTACCAGTCCCTGCTCAACAGCTACGGAGAACCCGTGGAGGACCAGAGTGCCACACTGCTCCAGCTCATCACCAAGTTTGCCGCCGAATACTGCAACACCATCGAGGGCACCGCCAAATACATAGAGACCGCCGAGCTGTGAGTAGAACTAGGACCACCACCAGCCTTCAGATGGCGCCGTTGGCCTGCCACCATACATGACGATGCAAGCCCATTGTAGCAGCTTGAGACTCATTTCATAGCCATGTTCACTACCTGAATGACCACAATCCTATAGTAGAGTCAAACCTGGTGCTGTTCTCTGTGCTTCAGGTGTGGTGGAGCCAGGATCTGTTATATCTTCCACGAGACGTTTGGCCGGACGCTGGAGTCTGTGGACCCTCTGGGAGGCCTGAACACCCTGGACATCCTGACCGCCATCCGGAACGCCACGGTCAGTCCTGCACAGGGGGGACGACTGGCTATGGGGAAACTCCCCCAGAAAACCAGCTCAGACAGGGTGAATGAATCTGTCTCCCTCTTGTCTCCATCTCCGCCCCCAGGGCCCCCGGCCCTCCCTGTTCGTGCCGGAGGTGTCGTTCGAGCTGCTGGTGAAGAAGCAGGTGAAGAGGCTGGAGGAGCCCAGCCTGCGCTGCGTGGAGCTGGTCCACGAGGAGATGCAGAGGATCATCCAGCACTGCAGCAACTACAGCACACAGGTACACACACACACACACACACACACACACACACAGATACACACACACAAACATACATATACACACACAAACAACCCCTGACTATTCACCGCCTGGCGTGTGTGTGTGATCTCCAGGAGCTTCTGCGGTTCCCTAAGCTCCATGATGCCATCGTGGAGGTGGTGACGTCACTTCTGAGGAAGAGGCTTCCCATCACCAACGAGATGGTGAGGCCGGCCTGGCGCAGGAAGATGAGCCGCATCCAGGCTCTCCAGTACGTCCGTCTCACTGTCAGTCACTCTGTCTGACTGTGGCTGTCTTGTTGTAGGTTCATAACCTGGTTGCCATAGAGTTGGCTTACATCAACACCAAGCACCCGGACTTTGCTGACGCGTGTGGAGTCATGAACAACAACATAGAGGTGACTTGATTGCTTCTCTGTTCATTCATCGCAACACATAAAAACAACAAAAAAAGCCTGAATAAGGTTGTGACACCAAGCGTCTTTCCAACCTGTCATGTTCGTGGATACCAGGAGGCCCGGAGGAACAGGATGAGAGAGTTGCCCACGTCAGTTCCCAGGGACAAGGTAAACACTGCCCTGTAGCACCCACTAATGTACCCGGTAGAATACAGCCAGGATCAAGTCTTTGATGTTCTGCATTTCCCCCTCTCATCTCCTGTATCCATCTAGATCTTCACACTCACCTGGTAAATGTCCCTGCCAATCTCTCTGCTCTTCACCTCCTCTCAGTTCTCTCTCTCTCTGGTTTCCTCCTCTTCTCCTCTTCCTAGTCTGCTAAAGGTCATCCAGGCCAGTCCCCCCTCCCTATCGACCCCCCTGGCCTTGTGGAAGCAGAGGGTGCCAAGGTGGGCTCCACCCCTGGCTGGCTGTGTCTGGGCTTGGGCATGGATGTTGGCATGGTCCTTGCTCTAATCAGTGTCATGCTACAGTATAGCACAAAAACCGTGTGTTCAGATAGATGTGCAGGGTGTCAGTCTGGTAGTGATTATTATGCTGATGGAGATTGTATGTGTGTGTGTGTCAGCTTTGTTTGAAGACATGTCGAGCATTCAAGATAGCTGACTGTCATGCATCTTGTAGTCAACATTAGGTCGAGTCTTTGTCTGACCTTCTACACTCCAGCCCTGCTCTTCTCTGCTGTCCTCCATTGCTCTTCAACATCCTGTATTAACACTCAGCTCATCTCTTGCTTTCCGGGAAAGTTGAGGTGTCCGTCGTTGTGTTGTTCAGCTTGGCACTAATCAGGCTGGCTGTGGTGTTGGCGATGATTCAAAAAGGACACAACCTTGCTGATGGCGAACAGTGCTAACAGTCTTGCTAGCTTTAGAGATTGTCATTCCGTGCTCTGTGCCCCCCCCCCCCCCCCCCAGGCATCATCAGCTGCCCCCCCAGGAGAAGGGGAGGGGACGGGAAACTGGAGAGGCATGCTGAAGAAGGGAGATGAGGCTCCTTCCTCCGGACCAGGAAGCCCCTTGAAAGGAGCCGTTAACCTGCTGGACGTGGTAAGCGTGTTTTTCCTGGTACAGCAACGATGGAGGCATTCTGTTGTACAAAGGTCTAGGAAGTGATTCTGTTGAGTCATTGGTTGAAGCTCTTCTCCCTCCCCACTCCCCAGCCGGTGCCTGTTGCCAGGAAGCTGTCGTCAAGGGAGCAGCGGGACTGTGAGGTCATCGAGCGCCTCATTAAGTCCTACTTTCTCATCGTTCGCAAGAATATCCAAGACAGGTGACTTCCTGCTTTTCACAAATATTTGTAATCTCTTCTCCATCCCCCTCTTCTCCCCAAACCATTTAGTTCATCTTCTACCTCAATTATAATAATACTTCTCTGTTCCCTCCATCCTTTCATCCCTACACCCCATCCTCCGTCCGCCAGTGTGCCTAAGGCAGTGATGCACTTCTTGGTGAACCACGTGAAGGACAGCCTCCAGAGCGAGCTGGTTGGTCAACTTTACAAGTCCGGCCTCCTCAACGACCTGCTGACTGAGTCGGAGGACATGGCCCAGAGACGAAAGGAGGCTGCAGATATGCTGCAGGTATGGGAACACCCCCTTGTCTCACCTAGACCAATCAGTATTCAGACTTCGAACCTGTTTGAATTCACCATTTACCGCACATTGTTGATGTAGAGTGATGGGATTTGTTGTCATGTAGCGTAGCATAGCCTTTGTACTGGCTGACCAGGCCATCTTCTGTGTCCATAGGCACTGCAGAAGGCCAGCCAGGTGATTGCCGAGATCAGAGAGACGCATCTGTGGTGAGGACCTGCTCTGCCATCTTCTTATCATGCCTGGAAGGAGGTCCACGTTTATTCATCTTGTCTGAAGGACTCCAAATTGCCAATGTTCAAATGCACTGTTGTTACGGTTACATTCAAGAGTATATAAACTGTTAGCGTTAAGAGTCATGGGAGGATGTTGATATTGTGTATGGGAAAGCTAAATACTATATGTCTGTGAGAGACAGAAGGCTGCCTCTGTTAAAGTGCACTATTGCGGTTCAGGTAGTATGAACATTTAGGAATTAAGGACCAGAGTTTCATGGAGGGGTTCATTAAGGCTAAACCGTGTCATTCTTACAAAATGATCCTTCATGTAAATGTCACTGTGTTTTGGGGGTTATACATCAGGGAAACCACTAGTCTGAGTTAAGTTCCATTCCTTCAAGAATGGGTTGTTCTCTGCGACCTACATTAAAAGAACGCCAGCCATGCACCCTGTAGAAATACTACAGAACTCACTTGGCTTGATTTCATACGCTGTTTATCCCACTTCATGTATAGAGAACACTTAAATACTGTAAACCCACATTGCATTTTATTTTTAAATATGCTATTTAAATGTGATTATGTCCTCATCTTCGGTGTTTACTGTACATGTGTGCAGCTCATATGTAAAATGGTGCGCTGTGGTGCTCTGTTTGTTTTTCATTAAAAAAGATTTTATTTCCCAAAATGAAATGGCTTAGTGATGTTTTGGCACCTGTGGTGTTTATTAAGTAGCAGAGATGGCATCATGTATCTCTGATCCATGACGATCTATAAATGCACCGGCGCTTTGCGGAAACTGCCTTCAAGGCAGTAACATATAGAACGATTTTGATGCAACGTTTCTGATTTATCATGGATCATCCACTATAATAATGATCTCTAAGAGTGCAGAGGTAAGAGTTTATTTCATATTCTTACGAGTTACGAGAAACATCTATACAAGGCGCTAGATGCTCATATTTTAATATTTTGGACATTTAGTGTGGCATTAGCTCATATATACAATATTCCTTTACACAGGTTATAAATGAAAATCACAATCAAAAGCAATGATCTCTGTTTATTGTTTGTATCTACATGTACAATAAACTGTAATTGTACATTTCCATCACTAGCGTGTACAGTGACAACAAGAACAACAATAAGCCCATATGGGTCCTCTGGCTTCCTGGAGGCTTCCCGCTTCCTGTTTGTCTTTACCTCAGCCGGCCCGCCTTGCCTTTGCCTCTGCCTTTGGCACTGTTCAACAACACAAAATCCAGAAATCAGGGCGCATTTGTATCTTTGTTGGATCAGAGATAGATAAATGTTTGAAATTGGTGTGAGGAATACTTAGAAGGATGACAGAAAACGGAGAGATAAAGAGAAAGTCAACAGAAAATGGAGAGATAAAGAGAAAGGTTAAACAGAAAGTGAGGGAGAATGGATAGCATTAGAAAGAGCCATACTCGGGAGAGTCATGCGATTGGTGGAGAGGGAGGGCAAATCTTGCACACGCACCACAGGGGGATAAGTGAGCACTAACATGAGTAGCAGGTGATCGTGTCCTATTGTTAGCTGTCTTACCTTGAAGCTCTGCTCTGCTCGCAAACTATCACCATTATCATTACACTTAAGTATAAAAGCTTTTTTTCCTGGTAGCCTGGACTATAAATAGTATGAAAAGAAAACTGTTACCTGCCATGAATGTTCTCCAGAAAACACAAAACACTCAACTCAGCTAGTTAGGATCAAGATCTGACCAAACTACTAGCTTCTAGATGGAAGGATGAATGAAGGAGTGAAGGTGTGAATAAAGGGAGGTCTATTTGGAGGACGTCAAGGTGAATGACTACATGGAAGTTTCTAGATGAATGAGAGGAATGAAAGAAGGAGCCACAGAACAGACTGGTCATCTTAGGATCATCCAGCACCAAGATCCTAATGCTTTCTCCTCTGTCACATGACAGGATGGGTTACATGATGAGAGTCTACCCCACCTGGGATCATGTGACCTTAAAAAGCCTTGGGGGTGAAGCTGGGCAGGATAGAGAATGTTCTGGAAAACAACTGAGCCTCTGCACACCACTCAAGGTCTGAGGGAAAGGGATGCAGATACACAGTAGGCAATAGGACCCATACCATTCCTAGTTCCCTCAGGTCTTAGATCCGTGGCAAGGAAATGAGCCCAGTGATTAAATTGTCACTGGGCAACCCCCAGTTTAAAATGTCCTGATTGTATTTGTGAGACTTGTTGGTCTCGTAAACCAGATGTTGGGAATCTCAATTTGGGACCTGCCTCCCCCAGGCGGTTTAAAGGAGAAAGTGACCAGTGTGACTCTGAATCTTACCTCTGGTGGTCCTGAACTCTGGCCAGGAGCTGATTAATCTGTGGAGGACACATAGCGAAGGCTGGCTGAGACCGGGGCACGAATGCACATACACACACACACACTCTCACCCCCCCCCCCCCCACACACACACACACACACACACTTGGAAAGAGATCCCCCCAGATAGATCTGGGACACCATCATCTCACACCTAAACCATCATCCTCACTTGGCCTTACAGAGTGTTTCCCCTGTGGAGTCTTTCACCTGAGGTCTGACTGAGGTCCACTTGACCATGGTAGTCTTTGTACGCTTGCCGCTACAGTAGCATGTGTCATCAGAGACAGCACGTCCCACATGCCTTTCACCTGTGGTTGGTTCAGTTGTCCAGCTGTGATCCTGGATGGGTTGTTTACTACTTTCCTGAATAGACCGTACTTCTGTGTCTACACCAGCAAATAACCTTTCAACTTACGTAGCCCATTCCCTGTCATCCAACCTGTTCACCTTAAGTCCACCTGACCAGGTGGCGTGGCAGGTAACCGTGACCCCGACTTTAAACAAACAAGCAACGTCTCACTCAAGCGAGTGCTACGGTACACGGGCAACGCGGCAGGACAACCGGACCATGTGACACCCTCGGCAGCGTCTACTCACAACTTCTGCTGCTCGTTGATGCGAGTCTGGTACACGTTCATCTGCAGGCAGGTCACAGCAGGTTTCAGAGAGGACAGTCTCAGACAGCCATGCAGGCCAGCGCAGAGAAACTCTTTAGCACTGAGTCAATCTCATGGCTTTTTATTAACACCGTCAGAATTCCTGCTGTGTATTGTGAGTTTGGTGTGTGTAGCTGTTTGTTTTTTATCGTGTCTCCAAAGTTACCATGGCGTTATCATCATCAGGCCTTTTTCATCGAGGGGGATGATGAATTAAAACATTGAATAATGTTGCTTTCTGTCTCATGTCTGATCAACTCACGTCATATTTCTGTTTCTTCAGCTTCTCGCTGAGGTCGAACTTCTCGGCCTCCAGCTCCATCATCCACTGCCACAACTCATTGGCCTTCTCCCTGCAGGGAAGCATCCAATAGCAGACAAGCAGTCAGGACATGTGATTTTGCTGGTGCGCCACTTCGGCTTTCGTTCATTGAAAGAGAACTAAGCCAACTTCAAACATGAACTCTGTTCAATGTGGGTATAAGTCATCCAACACAAGGTGTTGAGGTGAGAGGTCAGGGGTGAGAGGTCAGGGGTCAGGGCATACTTGAGTTTGTCCTCGCTGAGGTGGTCCACGCTGAGTGGCTTCCTCCTGTCAGCCAGAATCTTCTTCTTCTTCTCTCTCTCTGTCTGTTTCTTGGCTCCCTTCTTACCTTCTTGCTGTATTAGGAAAGGAAACAAGAGTGAATGTGAGACAGAGAAAGTTACAGAGAGAAATGCAGAAAGAAATTAGACACAATAGTTCAGACCTCCACTAGATGGCAGTTGTGCACCGTATAATAAGACTGCCTGCCTGACAAGCAAAAAGCAGTCCCTTAAACAAATGTGTGAGAGTGTGTGCTAGGTGAATAGTTACCCTCTGCTGGACTCCTCCAAATTGGTGAGTCTTGGTGGTGAGAGCTTTCTTCTTCTTGGCGTCATCATCATGCTTCTTGCGCTGCTCCTCCATCTCCTTCCTCTCCTTCTCCTCCTGCAGGGGTGAGACGATGGGGGAGGAACACGAGAGGTCAGACACAGCGACCAGGCCTCAGAGCTGTCGCACGGCTGACCGACTCACCGCCAGACGAGCCTGCCTCTCCTTCTCCTGCTCGGTACGAATCCTCTGCTGCTCCGCTCTCTCCGTGCGTCGCTTCTCCTACACGCACGCACACAGGAAGAAGGTCACATGACGCTATTGAGACTCGCCGGTCAGTCTCATGTGGGTGTCCAGGTGGTGCAGGAGGACAGGTGAGGGGAGAGGGGAGACCAGGAGGACAGGTGAGGGGAGAGACCAGGAGGACAGGTGAGGGGAGAGACCAGGAGGACAGGTGAGGGGAGACCAGGAGGACAGGTGAGGGGAGAGACCAGGAGGACAGGTGAGGGGAGAGACCAGGAGGACAGGTGAGGGGAGAGACCAGGAGGACAGGTGAGGGGAGAGACCAGGAGGACAGGTGAGGGGAGAGACCAGGAGGACAGGTGAGGGGAGAGACCAGGAGGACAGGTGAGGGGAGAGGGGAGACCAGGAGGACAGGTGAGGGGAGAGACCAGGAGGACAGGTGAGGGGAGAGGGGAGACCAGGAGGACAGGTGAGGGGAGAGGGGAGACCAGGAGGACAGGTGAGGGGAGAGGGGAGACCAGGAGGACAGGTGAGGGGAGAGGGGAGACCAGGAGGACAGGTGAGGGGAGACCAGGAGGACATGTGAGGGGAGAGGGGAGACGGACGAGGACGTACAATCCTGTTAACCAGGGCGATGAGCTCCCCCTCATCCTTCTTCCTCTGGATGAAGTGAGCCTCGATCAGAGACGTCAGCTCCGCCGTGTCCTTCTCCTGACGCTTCCTGTGGATGTCCTGGACACACACACACACAGATGTGACTGGTGTTTTGCATAACATTACTTTAGCTTCTAGATATTTTATATGAAGTGATCGCTCACGTCGAAGTCGACTTTGTCCCCCCCCTCGGGTATCTTGGGGGCAGCAATGTTTGGCACAAACATCCTTAAAGAAAGACATCCTAGTTAGCCTGCAACAGTGACTTCTGTACTTCCTGTCCACAGGTCATGTGCACCATCACACTTACTTTGGTTTGGGTTTCGTCTCATCTGCAATTGACAAGAAAACAAAGCAATCGTGTTTAATTCAAATTAGAGAAGACTGTCAAATTAGAGAAGACAGTGGCCCAACTACCTTTGAAAAATCTTGAAGTTTTGAAACGGTTTTCCAAACCCTTTATGGGTTTGGAAAAGTTCATCAAGAGCTGTTTTTTCAAAACTTAACATTTTTCAAAGCTACATCTGAAGTTACCTTCAGTTGCTTCAGCTGTTCATGAAACAAAAAGAGAATAGAGAGCTGATCTTAGACTGAGACAATCAGAGGTTAGTTCATTACGTAACTAGATTACGGTATCAACCAGAGGCGACACTCACCTTGAGTTTCTCCTGGTGGCACAGAGCAGCAGAGCAGGACCAAAAAACAACAACAGGAAGTGTTATCAATGACAGGAAATCCTTTAATCCATCAATGATCCAAAACAAAATGACTGCCAAGACATACCTTCCTCGACTGTGTCAATGAAGATTGGAAAAAGAGAGAACACCTGAATTAATTATCTTAACAGACATGGTAAAGGATTCATATGTAGGCACAAATTTGAAGGGTCGTTATTGGTCATTGATATACCTTTCTCCTCTGTAGATGGAAGCCCAACAGATAAGAGGGGACGGAAGATAAACAGAGCAGAGTTAAAAGAAACAAAAAATCAGATTATTTAGTCATCCCGTCAAATATTGCTTGTAGCCTGTCATAAAGGAGTGTGAAACGTATCCAGACTTCCACAGCAGAGATATCCACAGCATCCACAGCAGAGATAATAAGAGATGGAGTGATGCTGAGTTACATAGACACACTCAATGTTCTGACAGTTGGTATGAACAGGAATGGTATGGAACAGGTATTAGATGCCAAAGATGGAGTGTCCATGCTTATGATGCATCCATTTGTGTAGGTGATATTTTGAACATGGCAGTCAACAGACAAGTGAGCATGGAATAAGTATATTTAAAATACAATGGATGAAATGAACATAAAACATGCAGGTCCTCTAGTAATTGTAAGATATTCTTTTAACGAATCACAGGTATGTCATCAATGAATGCCCATCACAGCTTAGAATCACCATGAACCCATATCTTTGGACAGTGTAAAGGTACGTCCAAAAACTTTAATGACACATAGGAGTAAACTAAAATGACACTGTGCACTCATGTATACCATAGAACCACAGTGACATGCTGTTAAATGACAGTGCTCTGCAAGTAGCTTAGATACGCCAAACCAACAGTTACCTTCCTCTGCAGGGGTAGGCTCTATAGTAAAGGATATGAGAGAGATGAGTGCATCAGACAGCCGCTGGTTATGTAGTAACTTGTAAATATTTGATAGTATAGCAGAAAAGGTCTGTTGATTTTTGCCTTTTGCTGGATCACTCATAAAAGAGAGCTAAGGAAATCTTTACCTTCTACAGCTGGGGGCAGCTCTGTTAGGGAAGCATAGGATTGATTAGTGAGGATTCAAAGCATGAAACAAATAAATATAACACATGCTGTATGTATTGGTCAGTAAATGCAAATAGAAGCTTTACCTTCGACAACAGGTGGTGGCTCTGTTGTGAAGGGTTAGAATAAAAGCGGCAGAAAGTTTGTTATCTAAACCGTTTATGAAATACACACAGGCTCAATGTAATTTGAAAGCTGGGATAATTACAAACATAGATAGGTGTTTTACCTTCTACAGCAGGTTCTTGTGTAAGGATATGTATATGAGCGATGGATTGAAGCAGGACGACAATCCACCAATGATGAAGTATGGAAAAGACAACTCATCAGTGTCGTATGAGGTAGAGTATGTTCAATATAGTTATTTCTTATGGTTTTAAGTGCCACAGTAAGCACTGCAGTAATATGTATGTGTGAAATCTGACAAAATATGCATTTACCTTCTACTTCTGGGGGCGGTTCTAAAGTGAAGTCGTTAGTCAGAGTAAAAGAAGGACATCGACATAATCAGAAATTAATATCAAATAAAAAGAGAATTATTTAAATTGCAGGTCAAAACCAGGGAACTACACCGCAAGCCTGTTACACATTTTTTGAAAATATGTAATTAATTATAGTTTGACAGTTGGACTACATAACATAAGTTCCTGGTTGACAATAATAGAAAGGGACCCATGGCAGTGGGTTAAAAGGCCTGTCGAGCAGCTATACTGGAGCACCATCCATACCGGCATGCGCCCCAAAAAATGTAGCCATGCGTACCTTCTACCTCAGGTGTGGGCTCTATGGTAAAAGGCATGAGAATGATTAGCTGATTGATCAAATATGGTTAATGCTTAAAATATGTTGATAAAACATGTTAAAAGTGTGAAGCAGTTAAAAGATATACCTTCTACAGCAGCAGGAGGTTCTGTTGTAAAGTCGTAGATTAGTCAGCAAGAGAGGAGTCAAGAAATACATATTTTCTGCTCATGTCATTTCAACCAAGCCAACGGTTTTACCTTCTACTTCAGCAGGTGGCTCTGTTAGAAAAGCAAGATTTAGTGAGCTAATGAAGCACAAAGCAGATGTAGTATTACTAAGTATGACAGTATTGTATTATGTTTTGTAAAGTAAACCATATTTCATTCCTCTGTATATAATACACAATGTACACAACTATGTGTCAGCTGGGTAATTGTAAAAAAGAAAACTTGAGACTACATGAATGAGTGTTGAACAGCATTACCTTCTACTTCAGGTGCGGGTGCTACAGCAAAAACACAAGAATGATTAGGAAAGCTGGAAGCTGCCATGCATTCTGAAGATCATAACACTCTGAGTAACCTAAAGACTATTGCTACAGACCAAACAATATAATTGCATTGAACAGCACAACATAGCCAACATGGAGCCAAGCTTTACCTACTTCTGCCAGGGCCTCCACAATTGTTCAGGAGACGGATTAGTGGATTAACAACGCTTTGTGCAGACAATCCATTAAGAATTAAGAGTCAGAGTTTATGTACTGTATGGCAAATTGAGCAAGTGGAGTTGGAAATAATTCAGATTCAGATCAAAGTGAATCTCATCCAAAGATCTTTGGACTCTTGGAATCTTTGGAATTACAAGCCTCTCATGCAACCTTGGTCAGAACATTGAGGTCCATTCTAGAGTGCAAACTGTGTAAAGATTGACAATGATATGTTAATGGACTAAAGTGATGAGAGATGGACTACGCTGAACTGCTTCAGTGGGTGTGGGGTAAAAAATGTATACAAATCACATTTAGCATGTGAACAGTCTATCCACAGAATAAGGACGACACAACATTCAGTATTCATTATGTACGTCATCGACAAAATAAACATAGCATTCAATGCATTAAAATGAACAGTGCACAAAGTAAGACACTCAAAATACGGCACATTCTGTATCAAAGGGTCTATTTTCCATAAGAAAACTCTTCAATCTACCACAAACAAATATGATGCAAGGGTGTCAATGACTCGAGGTCTCCCACAGTGCCACAGCACACAGCAGCTATGGACAGACAGCTTGGGGGTGTATTCAGTTGCCAGAGCCCATATGCCATGCACGCTTTTACCTTCCTCTGCTGCCTCCACCACTGGGTAGACATACAGCAATTTAGAATAAGGAAACAAGGAAGCCTGAAGCAGTTATCTACAATTTGTCAAGAAAGAATGGGAGTCTCAAAGTTTTACTATACCTTCTTCCCTGGAAAACAAAACATAAATACACAAAATCAATATTTCAGTTCTGTCTGGGAATTGAAAACTGCTTGGAGAGTACAGGCGTTTTGGAAATGGTTTATACTTACTGGACCTCCTCAACTTCCTCTGTGTCGGCCATGATTGTGCTGGATTTCCTGCATGTAGGAGACCCACAGAGAAATATATATTACCATACAACTGTAGTAGGTAATTAGGTGTCCTTATTAAATACACTGACATACAGTAAACTATATCACTTAAAGTTGGTTACATTTTTTAAACCAGAAAATTCTAAGGAGCACCACAACCTTCACAACTTCAGACTAAACTAACATGGTAATGTCCTAATGTCAAGGACAATATGCCTGTGTATGCATCAATGTTTTGTTCTAACAATGCTGTTGAGACTCTTTAGAGTTTAAGCCTTTTTTGGGCATGTGTATGCACAACTTCAAGGTCAGCATCATTACAGACAGGAGCAGATACAACATGCAATAAATCTCTATATTTAACTCTCTGAATGTCAGAATGTTATTGCGCACAATTACATTGTCTGACATATTTCCATTGAGAAGTAGATCATATGATCGTAAACCCGGTGTCAGTAGTCTGATCTATTGAGGAGGTCTATTCATAGGAACTATAAAGTAGGGTTCTGAACAGGTGTGTGGTGTCTCTCCCAGACAATGATCTTGGTTCATGTGGTCCAGGCTGCTCTGTAAATCAACGACAATACTTATATGCTCCCTCCCTCCTTCCCTCCCTCCTTCCCTCCCTTCCTACAAAGAGCTATTTCGGAGCTGTGAATGTGGACAGCCGGTGAAACTAGCTACATGCAGCACCAGCCATCACCTCAGCGTGTGTCATCAGCAAACATCCTATTACATACTGATCCCAGTATGACACTAAGAGCAAGGAGCTTGGAGCTAGTTTTAGTATTATTCATCTTAGCTGTGACAGTAGCCACTACTCTTGAGACCTGGGCTAGAAAATCATGACATTCCAGCCCATCTGTTTCTTTTGACCTCCTCTCCCTGGTCCTGACATCCCTCTCGTCTCGTATGTATTTCCCTTTCACAGTGACCTTACCGTACAGGGCTTGTAAACTGTGGAACTCACTGCCCACAGAGATTAAGAACATTTCTGAGTTTAAAATGTTCATCTCTAAGCTTAAGGCATGGCTGAAAACAAACCAAAACTGTACCCATTTGTAAATGTTTGAACTTTTGTACTTCTTTATTTTGGATTTTTAAAATTGTATATTGTTTTTATTGTAGTGTTATTGTAGAAAAGGCCCATCCAGGGACGGGAGTTGAAAATTAGCACTTGCTATAATCTCTATGTGCATTACATCGGCTGCAAACTTTGCTCTACAGCTATGTTTATCTGCATTGTCCCTGTCAAATAAAATTAATAAATAAAAATCTCTCAAGCAAAAAAAATTAAAAAACACAGTTGTGCTGTTTCAAAAACTGTAAACGGCTTCTGCATAAAACCCTTCTGACAGCGCGTGACGTTCTATTGGAGGGCTACGTGGACAGTGTGATAATGAAGGATTGTGTGATGATGAGTAAGATGTTCCAGTCAGTTATTTGACAGAGCTCGCAGCAGGGCGAGAGAGCTGCAGATGGATCATCAGTGTTGGAACTGCGTCTCAGCGTGTCTTAACTGAAAATCCAGAAAGAATTCACAGCCTCTGAGGACGGGTGGACGGCAATATTAAAAGTGTGTTTGTTTTAGTGTGTGTGGTCAGCCCCGTCCTGGCAGGAACTGTGGAATAACACTCTCTGACAGGGGCAGGAATGCTGTGGCTGCTGCTGTCAGCATTAAGCAGCATTACGCCAAAGCCCAAAGCAATCTACCAACACCCCATTCTACCAGAGGCCAGCTGAGCACCCACTCCTCCAGGTTGCACCAGATCAATCCAATCAAACAAATCGAATCAAGCTCACTTCTTCATATTACACCTAGTTTCAAACCTCTCTGATCAAGCGGTGCAAGTACAGCATTTCTCAACTCTATTACATCTGAACAAGCTGCATCTCCCTCTCTACTTTCCCAGGCCAGACTAAGATCAAGGGCCACATGCACTACAAGAAGCCACCGGAAGACCCCTTCACAGGACCGGGCCGGACGGTACCAGTCCTGGGTGAGATCAGCCTTACCTAGGGGTCCAACAGAGAGAGTTGATGGTGGCAGATGGTCCTATTCTCTCAGGTCCAGAACCAGATAATCTCAATCACTCTGCACAGACTCACATAATACAAGCATGCCCGCCCATGTGACCCCCCCTGCCTCTCTGGATTGGCTGGGAGAGGGAAGTCTATTGTTAGATTGAGAGGAAGCCCTAATACTATATATATGACACCTTGACAATGAGACCTGTTGTCATGACTCGTCCATGGGTCTACTTGTTAGACGTGTAACTATTTAGTGTGGGTCAGATGGCTGAGTGGTTAAGGAACCGGGCTATGAATCAGAAGGTTGCCTGTTCGATTCCCGGCCGTGCAAATTGACGTTGTGTCCTTGGGCAAGGCACTTCACCCTACTTGCCTCAGGGGAATGTCCCTGTACTTACTGTAAGTTGCTCTGGATAAGAGCATCTGTAAAATGTAAATGTATTTAGGACAGAATATAGACAAGAGTACTACATTATCATTAGTATTTCAATGTTTCCTACCTAAATCCTTACATTTGGTTTTACTGTAGACAATGCATTGTCCTAAACGCCTTGAACGATATAATATATGGACAGATCAGGCTACATTTGAATATTTGTATGTTTTTATTTCTGTTGCTGGGTCAGCGGTACAATGTTTAAAACATTCATTCAGCATGGGTCAACCCATCACTGCCACCACACTAGAGGTGTCTGAACACTACAGATAGTGAGCACTACATATGTTCATGGTTTCTACATATACATGCAGGTGTTTAACATGGAAATACAAAGACAGAAAAAAAGCAAAACATCAAATAGCAAAAATATGAAAAAGAACATTATTATTAATATCACATACAGAAACACAACAAAAAAGACTTTGGTCAGACTTCCCCTTGGTGGACGCCAGAAGTCATGGAATGTGATTGTCACAGTTGTGTCATAGTATAGCGTAAAACATCGACCAATCGAATGCCTCTGACAACCTGCCACACCCTTAACCAAGCAAGTCATGCAATATTAATTCAATAAAAAAAAATGGAATGTGAAAGACAATTAACTAAATTACTGAAAGTGAAGTATAAAAAAAACTGCAGTTAACCAAATCGTATGCCACTTAGTAGGTATCAGGCAACAGTACAGTGCAGAGGAGTACATTGCGCTTAAATGCTATTACCAGTGGTCAGATCACAAGGCCAAGAAGATGATTTAGTGGTTTACAGTACTATGTAACTAGCCTGTGCCTATGTCTATGGCTTCCAATGCCTAGACAAGCTTCCAATGCCTAGACAAGCTTCCAATGCCTAGACAAGCTTCCAATGCCTAGACAAGCCAACAGAGACCAAGCTGACTAAAGCTTATGTATACTTCGGTCGCGGACACTTTTGAAATGGTCGCCGACGAAAACAAAAAGTGTCGCTCAGGCTGCTGCATTTATACTTCGGAAAACAGTCGCCTGTGCTCAAGGTTCGCGTGACGTAAACAGAATAATTTTACAGTTACATTCATAGCTATGGTTACATTGTTAACGCTTTGTAGCCTAGGTGATCAATCGGAGAAACTGGCAATTTTAATTTTTCACTATGTGACGACATCTGCGCCAGTAGAAATTTCTCCTGGTAGGCGACACTTCTAAGCGACGTTTAAAAGTGTCGACCGAGACGTCATTTCTGTCGGCGACCTTTTCAAAAGTGTCTGCGACCTAAGTATAAATTGGGCTTAATACCTAAGCTACACAAGAGTAAAATAGTAGATGTATGGCCATGGTGGATGGTTAAATCGTCCAGCTGGGTCTGGTTCAGCTGGTGTACAGATCTGCAGTGGGAGAGATCAGAGGAGCCTCTGAGAACAGTGTTGTCTCTCTGTGATGTGTCACCTCCTGCGTAAGTTCATCTGTTAAACCCAAAACGAGTGTGTAGGCAGAGGAATGTGTACGAAGTGGAATGTGTCTGTAATTTAAAAAGTTACAAACAACAGATATAAAAGTTACAAAAATAAGCCCAGAAAAAAAGACAAAAATGTAAAAAAAAAAAACATAAATTAAAATGACAATAGTATAGTAAAAGCTATATTGGCCTTCTTAATGTTTCTATCATTTGTTTACTTTCCATTGATTTCCCCTTTCTTGATTGGTAGTCATTTTATGAGTACAAAAGCAAAACATTTAGAGTATAAAGCTGTAGTATAGGTTACAGTATGATTTTCATATATCAAAAACATGTATATGCTAACATATATTACTCAGACCATTGTTGCACTATTGATAATACATATAAAAGTGAAATAAGCTAGATCTATAAGTGCTTCCTGTATGTCCTGAATTGGTGACCAGGTATAAAATATCTATGAGTGAAGCTTCTGCCTTAAATATAAATAAAGTTGGTGAGATAGAGTGTTTTTGACAGAGTGTTGATGTTGAACCCTCTTTGTAACACTGAGACATAGAGTCATCTTTAAGAGCGATCTCTATCTCATCAAAACAAATAAAAGACAATTGAGTGTCAAGGGATACATCTAATTTCAATTTCTGTTTTTCTTTCTTTCTTGCAGGTTTGAAATAAAATATATTTCAAAAAAAAAAGAAAGAAAAAAAAAAAAAAAAAAAAAAAAAGAATATCATAGAATCATAAACGTCCAAATTTCACAGCATTTTGTTTTCTTTTAGAAAGGTAAATTCAATGTGCAAAGGTGGTGTGCTGTGATGGTTGGGAGTTCCCAGCACAGGTCCTGGATGTGACTCGTGTCTCCTCTCCTCCACAGGGGTGGCTGGGACTAGGAGGGCAGCTTTGGTTACATGCACGTAGTAAAGAAGAGTCTAGGATTGTCTTGGTCCCGCCTGCATCATCTCTCTGAAGCATTAGTGTCCCATGCCTGATGACAGAAGGTGGGCAAAAAGAGACAAGTCTATCACACCACATGCCGGACACCAGTAATGCTGCAGAATACTCTGCCCTGGGCAGCCTGGGAGGTCACCATGTTAAACCCCCCACATCAGACCTGAAGGAGAACTTGATTTAACTCACCTCCCATGCAGAGGTTGCACCACACACTGAAACATCAGTATTCCACTGGCTAAATTTAATCTGACATGGATATCGCATGGCACTGTTACTTTGCTTTCTTTTTCTCAGTTTGAGTTTAGCTGCCTGTCATTATTGCCTAGGTAGCAGTAGATTGTGAGAGGGTTCAAATGTGTGTAGTCCATGATACAAAGTGATAGTGTGTGTGTGCGTGTGTGGATGTTGTGTTAGATTCCCCTGGGGTCTTGGCCTCGGCTCCCATTTAAATAACTGACAAAAATGTTGTCCTTCACTCATCAACACCCTATGTAAGATGAGCCTAGGTCAAATATGAGTGCATGTGTCTATGAGTGTGTGTGCCTTGGCATACAGTATGTGTGTACGTGTGTGTGTGCGTGTAAGTCTACAACCACTTGTGCAGAGTTCCAAGACTGACCCAAACAGAAGCCCATCTTCTGCACACGTTTAATGTGTCCCTCCCCCGCTGGTCTGCCTGCATGGTGATGGTGTAGCATGGCCTGCTAATCTACTACAAGCCCACCTCCTAATGTGACAATTCAGCAGGTGGCCCAGCTGCACACCCAGCCAGGCAAGCTGTCTCCCGCCCCGGGCCCAGGAACAGACACCAGGTCAGGGACAGGAGTGGGCCAGGGTGGAGGTGGTGTGGGTGTGCTGAGTGAACGACACATTACAGAGGCACGTACGGTATCCCTGAAGGCCGAACTGCTGGGACAGTGGGGGCGGGTCGGAGGGGGGGGGGGGGGCGTCAGAACGTGGGGGCTGTAAAAAATAGCAAACAATGCCAGCGTGGCATCTGAACACAGCAGAGCCAGCAGAAGCTTGCGGCACGGCCTGGTGATTTACTACAGGCTGGGCCCTGGAGGAGGGGTGGGTGGGGGGGGGGGGGGTAGATATGACTGCAGGGACACATGCCGGTCTGTAAATTATACCAGACCCCCGTTCCTGTCCTTTTACAGAGTCGGGTTCACCATAACCTCTGTCCTTCTGGCTTCTGTTCGTGAAACACATTAGAAAACACTCTCACTCACTCCCTTTTTCCATTCTCTCTCTCCTTCTCTTTCTCTCCCCATTTCAATTTTTCTTCTAAAGAAACTAAAAGGACTCACCGTTGGTGACTGATTTAGCCTCCCCTCGGCCTGTCACCTGTCAGAGAGAGAGAGAGAGAGAGAGAGAGAGAGAGAGAGAGAGAGAGAGAGAGAGAGAGAGAGAGAGAGAGAGAGAGAGAGAGAGAGAGAGAGAGAGAGAGTAGAGATAGATAGAGAAGAGAGAGTGAGAGGGGGATAGAGAGAATGAGAGAGAGAATGAGAAAGAGATAAATCAGGCAAAGAGAAGGATGGAGAAAGTTATATAGAGAGCAGAAACACCAAACAGTAGAGTTTATGGAAGTTGTTTCAGACACAGCGTTTCAGAATGAACTGGGACCTTTGCAGAGGCCAGTGCTGGAGCCACACACACACAGCATCTATAGCAGGAACAAACCTTTATCCATCCAATGCCTCACTTGGCCTCCCTGTTCTTTGCATCACGCTAACTAACCATTAAGAGATGTCTATTCCTTGCCTGGCAGGCTTGCAATACCTCCACTACCTCTCACACAGAACACTGCCAGGATGAGGGCCCTAGGACCAGAACCACAAAGCTGCCCTGACTGATGCCTGAAAAGGAAGGAGTGGATGGCGGGCATATTCTAGACACAGTAGCCTCAATGGACATGGTTGGCTATAAAGGGGTCTCTATGAACACCATCAGCAGGGCCGTGGGCTTGCCCGGGACGAAGCGTGGAAGCCAGGACACATACGGAACGTGGACAAAAATAGGAGACATCTCAGAGAGCAGGCGTTTGTGTGGAAGCACCTGTGAAAGCGCCTCAGAGCAGCAGACAGGTTGAGAGCAAAGCGTGCAGAGCCCCTGGGGACTGGCTGACACACAGGAGGGGAGCACCGTTCACCTGCAGCCAGTGAGCAGCGGTGGCAGAAGCAGAGTTGTGACACTGTTGATCTAGACCAGGTGTGGGGCAGGGAGGAGAGGTGTCTTTTTATATATATATATATTATTACCTCTGCAGGCTTTCCAGATTGAAGAGAAGTCAACTAGCTAAGAGACATCTTTAAACACAAAAAGAAAAGCAACAAAAGGTTATTCCCCTTTGCTGAGAAACATACTGGTCTCAGTCAGCTGACAAACAGAACCGTTTGTCATGTCACATGATCTGGTCAGCCTCCTCAGAGCTCCGAACTGACTCTCCACGCACAGAGAGATGTTTCTGGGAGAAAGTGATTGTGAGTGTGTGTGTAGGTGTGTGTTTGAGAGCTCTTTACCTTGGTAGGAGAGGCTCCTTTGTTTTCCCATAGACTCCGTTTGTTGGTGACATCACCTGGCTTTAGGTCCTGGATAAGGGGAAGGGATGGAAAGAGAGAGAAAGAGAGAGAGAGAGATAAAAAGAGAGAGGGGGGAGGGAGGGAATAAAACTCAAATCACACTGGGTTGATGAAGTTGAATGAAACTGTTATTTTGGAAAGAAAAGTCATTTTGCTTTATCTACAATACCTTTGGCGCCTAGAAAGGTTTTGACAGAGCAGAGGACAGAGAGGTCCATTGGGAAGAGAAGCTGACAGAGACTATCAAGGAGATAGCTAGCAGAGAAGAAGAAAAGACACACACACACAAGTTATAACAGTGTATTTCTGACAGTCATTGCTTCAGCTGCTTGGACCACCAGAGGGAGACAGACTTCCACGCACATTTTAAGCCAGACTTCACTTTCCCACAATCCCTTTCAAAGTTATGTGGAACCATCCACAGTTACACACTAGACTGAATCAGGTGTCATGTTACTGCAGATCCGACCACACTCTCTCGCTCCTCTGACGACCCCCGTATCACCATAGTAACAGGCCCTCTGGTGGCCACGAGTGGTATCACGCCAACGTGAAGAGAAAAGTCCAGCATGGTCATTGTGCTAGGCAGGGCTGTGCTAGTTTCCATTCATATATCCTCGTACCTCAGACTGTCTGCAGCGGTATGAACATACTGGCAGCTAATAACCTCAACGCCTTAAAATAAACACAGATCTGAAGTGATCTACAGTCCAGGACAAGGGCAAGTGAAGAGGAGGTATGGACGTGTTGGAACGAGGCCAGACCCAGGGAATGCATTACAGTTCTTGGGTAGGACTGCGGTGAGAGAAGGTTAGGTATGGATGTATTGGAACGTGGCCATTTCCAGAGAACAGTGAGAGAGGTGGAGCCTTCTGTCTGGCCTGGTCCCTGATAACCCGCATGTGATCCAGACAGGACCCACAGAGCTAGTGTTAAGCTAACACCACAACGGATATGGGACTATATATCACATACTCTGATAACAAGACGTCTAATACCTTCTGCCCTGATAGCTCTGGGGAGGGTCTGTATTCATACGTCAGTGTGATTTATGTCCACCAGGGGGAGACAGACCACATCTAGCACCCGGGCCAACCAGCATAGCGCTATCAGGCGATTACAGCTCCATGCATCATGAGGACAGGGCAGCTCCCAGTGATAGAGTCAGACCATGGAAAGATAAAGTGGATGTTAAGCTCCATATCTCATCATTATGTCCACAGCTGTGATGTCTGGTCTATGTACGCCTGTTGCCGCTACAGGTTTAAGAGACAGTGAGATCACCACACACAAGCTGACCTAGCACTTTTTGGGGGGTTTTATAACATAGTGGATCACTGCCTGCTTCAGCTGAGGCCTGCTTGAAGTGTACAAACCTCCACCGACACACTCTGCAAAACGTTACCATTTACGGTACACCACACACATACAGCAAGGTAGCATGACGGCCAGCCTGCTATGTGTGTGTGAGTCCACACATCCTCCATTGTGTGAGAGGGACGGCAACATGCAGGGAACTGTGAGGATGGGTTGACTTATGCAGTTTACTGCAGTGGGAGAGGACGAGGAAATATGTTTCCCACAGTTGAGACAGGGCAGGGGTTGCCGTGGAGACGACCTACCGCTGGCCTGCCTCCTGGGGTCTTGCTCTCAGGGGTTTTGTTCAGCCAGTCGTTGATGCGGCCGGCCACGCCTATCTTCATCCCAGCTGCTTCCTGTTTGGGGAGGAGGAGGAGGGGGGTCGAAGGTCAGAGACGCCTGGTCGTCATCGACAACGGGGGCCGAACAGGAAGCGGCAGTCAAATGTGCCCCTTCCTCTCCTCCCCTCCCACACTCCCACACACACACACACAGACACGCAAACACACACACACCAAACCTACCTTGAAGGTTCCCCCTGCCCCTCCAGGGGAGGTGAACACGTTGCCCTTCTCCCACATGCTCTTGATGTTGCGGATGCCGTCTGTGACCATGGGCAGGTCCACCGCCCCGGAGCGCGGGGAGCGAGAGTCCTTGTTCTCCCTCTGGAGGAGGGAGGGGGAGAGAGGGGCAGACACAGTGTTAGCCTGGGTGGTGGGAACAGCGTGGTCCCTGGATGATGACAGTGATGGTGATGCTGCTCCTACTTGGGCTGCTGAGGTGTACTGCTCCAGCCTGTTGCCGATCTTAGACACCACAGGGGAGTGGGCCAGCTTCAGAGAGCTGCACACACACACACACACACACACAGTTGCACACACACCACCACACACACAGTCACACACAAACGGTCACGCACAAAGTCATACAACACACAGTTAGACCAGGATTAAAGCCAGCATGGTGTGACTGGGGTTTTGCACTTCTGCAGTGTGGTGTCAAGAGTGGAGTGTGTTCACCTTTTCTGAGCCGACTTGTTCAGGAACTCTGCCCTCTCACCGATCTGGGAGGAGAGGTCAGAGGAAAGACGTCAATGAGGAGTCAGTGCATACCCACGCATGCACACACACACAAACACACACACACACACACCCACACACACACAAACACTGTTGACTGACAGTTCTCTGGTGTGGTTAGACTGGCTGTTTGACTGACCGGTGTGTGAATCTCCCAGGCCATACTGGTGAGAATGTCAGGCTGCTGTTCATGACAGACCACCTACAGGGCTGGGACAGGGGCAACACAAGTACCCCTGGAGGAAAATACCACCATCCCACGACCCCCTCCTTCCCCCCCCCCCCCATCTACCCTCCACCCCTCCCTGGACACCCCACATCTTGTCTGCTGGGTTGTGGGAGTTGGTGCTGTGGGAGTTCCTAAAATACCCCGGTCAGGAAGTTGCCCATTCTCATGCATGCTGTGTGGTGCTGCAGGCGTACGAAGGCGCTTCCAGTTATCCTATTAACCCTAATCGTTTTCCTGCATCCGCGTAAGCCTGCCCCTACTGAGAGACTGGGCTGTTAGTATCTATCTAGCTTCACTCAACAGCAGTTCCAGCTTCTGGAACCCGGTGTCCTCGGAGTGTTCTAGAACACAGAGGAGGGTTTGCACCCCAGGAAGCTACCATAGACGGCATGGAGTTGTAGTTTACGTCTAGGGAAGGGCCTTCAGTGCAGAGATAGATGACGGAGAACAGTTACAGACACCCCACAGCATCACAGCACAAACAAAATCAACACATCACTTTGGGGTGTGTTAATCTTTAGGAAAACAGAGTCAAAAGTGAACTGAACAAGAAACAAACACAAACAGCGGTACCTACAGTAAACATGACGACAAAGTAAAGCTGTGAGGAGGAATAGGAGCAGGACAAGGTTAATGTTTACCCACACAACAACCAAACACACATAGCTATACCTAATCATGGAGCCTCAACAAGCACACAAGCCAGAGAGGTTAGGCTAGCCAACACAACCAGATGGTCATTACAGCTAAATGGCAGTAATGTGATTTTCTCCTCTCCTCTGTGAATCCCCCCCGGGTTTCACGGCGTGAGAGCTGATTCGAAGTTGGACTGTTCACTCACATCTAAGTGGATTAAACCCACATTTCCATGACAAATATTTATTGCCACAGCGATTGGGTTGGGCTTTCAGGTTTCTGTTCGAGGGTTAGAACAAATACGACGTCTACGGAGAAGACAGCGAATGCAGGGCCCTGTGTGGGCGTGGCCCTGTGAGGGCGTGGCCCTGTGAGGGCGTGGCCCTGTGAGGGCGTGGCCCTGTGAGGGCGTGGCCCTGTGAGGGCGTGGCCCTGTGTGGGCGTGGCTAGACGGGTCACAGAGGGCTGGAGGGGGGGGGGGTCTGACCTTGAGAGACGACCCTCTGGGACTGACACACTTGAAGGGCTTGGCCTCTCCTCCCTCCATCGTGTCCTCCACCTTCTGCCTCTTCTCCGCTGCCTCTGCTCTCCTCCTCTCGATCTCCTCCTTCATCCTCCTCTTCTCTTCCTGATGGACACAGGGAGGCGAACAGTCACTCGCTGCGAGGATTCAACTGCTACCCACACACACACAGGCACGCACACACGCTACGCTAGCTGCTGTACGCGAGTATGAGGTCATGGTGAAGCGGAGAGAAGGATGGCAGACAGACAGTAGAGTTATCGCCTGCACACGGGGGGGGGGGGAGGACAGATAAGTCTGAAGAACAGCAAGATGATGTCACGGGGAAGCTGGACGAAGGGAGAGGAGTGGCTGTTATCTCCACCAGGTGTTACACAGAACACCACTTTATCTAGCTCACTGTCTGGGGAGAGAGAGAGGGGGGAGAAAGAGAAATAGAGAGAGACAGAGATAGAGCAAGAGAGAAAGAGAGAGGGGAGAGGGAGAAAAAGGAAGGAAGACAGAAGGTAGAAGGTAGAAGAACAGAGAAAGAGAGGGAAGGAACAAGAGGGGCAGAAGAAAAGAGAGAGAGAGAGAGAGAGAAGGAGGAAGACAGTAGAGAGAAAGAGAGAGAGAGAGAGAGAGAGAGAGAAAGAGAGAGAGAGCAAGAGAGAGAGAGAGAGAGAGAGAGAGAGAGAGAGAGAGAGAGAGAGAGAGAGAGAGAGAGAGAGAGAGAGAGAGAGAGAGAGAGAGAGAGGAGGAAGACAGTAGAGAGAGAGAGAGAGAGAGAGAGAAGGAGGAAGACAGTAGAGAGAGAGAGGGGGTTTGCTTGTCGTCCTCACCTCCTCCCGTGCCTTTCTCTCCTCCTCCTCCTGCTTCTTCTGCCTGTCCTCCTGCTCCAGCACCTTCCTCCTCTCCTCCCTCTTCTTCTTCAGCTCCTCCAGCTCCTGCTCCGCCTCCTGCTGCTTCTGCCTCATCCTCTCAAACTCCTCCACCTCCGCGTCGTCACGGCGACGCTTCAGCTCCTCCAGCTTGCGCTCCGCCTCCTGGCGCGCTGCGTCGTCCGGATCCTCCCCCACCCCCGGCTCGGGGGCGCGCATGCTGCCGCGACTGCACACACACACACACACCTTTACTCAGGTGTCAGTACGTGTAGGGTTTCAGTCCACAGTGTCCTTGTCCTCTGTGAGGTGGATTAGGTGACCCGTGTCAAATACAGCAGTTTTGCCCCAGGACACTCGCTGCCTGTGTGTGTGTGTGTCTGAGTGTGTGTTTCAGTGTGTGTGTGCGTGTGGGATGTGTGTTGTCATGTCACCACTGGGACTGAGACTCTGTACGGCACCTGAGGGTTCTCTCTGGTTTCCTGTTCTGCATGGGCGGAGTCTCCTCATGCAGGCCTCCGTTCTGCTTCCTCTGCCACTCCCCCTGCTCCCTGGCCCCGCCCCTCTGGGACACCTGCAGCCACAGAACCAGCCAATCAACACGCAGCGGAGGAAGGTCACAGAATGTTCGGGAGCAACAGTGGTTCCACTCGGTGACACACATGGAGCAAAGCAAGGGTGTGAGTGTGTGTGTGAGTGTGTGTGTGAGTGTGTGTGTGTGTGTGTGAGTGTGTGTGTGAGTGTGTGAGGTCTTATGAAGAATCTCAGGCCACATGAGCCAGCCCCTACTCCAGAGTAACTAGCAGGTCATGTACTCCAACAGTGTATTTAGTTATCTTTTTCATACTACTCCCGATACCCTTCCCCCCCAGCCAACAGTCACCCCATCCCTTCCTCCCTGCTTCCTAAATAGAGCTGTCAAGTTTGAAGCTGTCTGCATTGGCCCTGTCTCTGCTTAAGAGCATGTACCTGCTTGTTACCAAATGACTTGATTACATGTATATCTACCCGGGTGTAGTTACAGTGCCATACAGTACTAATTATAAAACTCAAGACTTGAAATACAGACTTGCAATATGGAGTCAACTACTTCCCCTTAGTTACCATGGAGTCGAGGCAGAACACAACAGAGGAAGACATGCAGCACACTGTGACCGAGACCGCACCCTGACCACTCATGGCATGGCATGAGAACGCCATTACTGATGACCACACGGTCGTGGCCACACCTTCTCGTGCAGGCTCCGTATCCACCACAGCAAACCACACGGTGAACATGGACAACTTCACTGTCTGGGAGAGGTCTGTTCACCCTGCCTGGAGCTGGGGCTGGGGCTGGGGGGGGGGGCTGGGGCTGGGGCTGGGGGGGGGGCTGGGGCTGGGGCTGGGGCTGGGGGGGGGCTCTACAGATGAAGACCAGCCCTGGGGTAGAGACGCCAGTCTGGGAACCATATCAATGGGTTCTGGTCTGGGTCTGGGCTCAATACTAGGAATTGAGGTTTACTCTAGTCAGTTGATATGGGTTGAACCCTGCTTTTAATATGCTGTTAGTGCAGAGGGAACAGGGCTGGCCCTCTCCCAGACTGGGAGGTTCTCCTGGGTGCTGTCACACCTCTACACACCCTGATGTCTTACCAGGCCCACGCCATTCTCTGCTCTCTCACAGTCCTCCTCCTGCTCTCTGGCTCGTATCCTGCCCTCCCTCTTCTCTCCCACTTCCTGCAGTCTCTCCTCCTCCTCCTCCTCTTCCTCCTTCTCTATCCCCTCCTCCTCTTCTTCTTCCTTCTCTATCCCCTCCTCCTCCTCTTCCTCCTTGTCTATCCCCTCATCCTCCTCTCCTCCTCCTGCCTGCTCCTCATCTGACTCATGCTGATCTGGGATCTGTTCTAATACTGAGTTAGAGTTGAGCTGTTGTTGTTGGTCCTGGGGGGAGAATGAGAGAGACTCAGACAGGACCACCATCCCAGCACCAGGCCTCAGCCACATCAACCAACCAACAACTGTACCTCGTTTTGCATGTGTGACATGTTAGTTTTCTCCTCACAGGACTCCTATGGGGGTAAACAAGGAGTTGGAACATGTTTACAAACAAACGCGGAGGAGCTAAAAGCCACATGTCAAAGCAGGGGATGACCGAGAGACCAATAGACTGACCTGCTCTCTCATGTAAGACCTGCTGGGCTTGTCCTCCTCCACTTCCTCTTTCTCCTCTTCCTCTGGGGCAGCCTCCTCCTCCTCCTCCTCCTCCTCCTCCTCCTCCTTCTCCTCCTCCTCTCTGCCACGCGCCACCGTCGTCTTCCTCCCCTGCTCTTCCTCCTCTTCGTTGTCGTGGTAACGCCCCCTGCGGCCGAGCGGCCTCTCCTCCTCCGCGCTGTTGGCCGCGGCGTCGCCGTGGTCCCGGTCGTTGTCGCGGGCGTCCGTCCCCTGCTGTCTCTCCTGCGCCTCCTTCAGGCGTCGCTGGCGTCGCTCCTCCCTCTTGGCCATGCGCTCCATCAAAGCCTGCTCCTCGTCATCTCCGCCTCCTTCTCCTCCTCCTCCGGAACTCTCCGTCACGCTGAGGAGAGGGAGAGATCACGCCTCAGTCACAAGATCCACACGTGAACACACATAGAGTGCGAACACGCGCCTGCACACACACATGCCCAGACACTCACACACCTCCAGGTGTGAAATCTGGTCTGTTATTTATACAGTGGATCTGTCGGAATTTGTTTGTGAACTAGGAGCTGGAGCAGTTCACATGATGTCAGCAGTGAGGCTGGTAGAAGGTAGTGTGTGAGTCTGGAGCAGGTGCTTCTGATAAGCACAAGGTCACTAGAGGATATTGTTAAGGGATTGTATGTCCACTCTGCATAGTTTCCCGAGTCACCATCACTGACCAAACAATGTTTTCACACTCGCTCCCTGTCATAAGTGTGAACTAAAGAAACGGGGGGAGAGAGAGAGAGAGAGAGAGAGAGAGAGAGAGAGAGAGAGAGAGAGAGAGAGAGAGAGAGAGAGAGAGAGAGAGAGAGAGAGAGAGAGAGAGAGAGAGAGAGAGAGAGAGAGGGAGAGTCTAAGACCTGTAACATCATTGACATTGCTAGAACAGCAATAAAGTAGATATGCTGACCCAACTGTTTGCCTAACGTTAGGATATCGCCAGCACACAATCGACAATAGCAGAGCTGCCTCTGATGCAGCAGATCACACAGCCCCAGCCCTGTTCCACAGCCACCGGATGTGTGTATCTGTGTGTGTGTGAGTGTGTCTGTGTGACCTCACTGGTAGGAAACGCTGATACTACAAAGCTGTTTTTGTCTGTCTGGATGTCAGACATCTCCCACCATGTCCATATCCCACTGTCAATGACCTCATCTAGGCAGGGTCGAGGGCGGGGCTTCAGCTGGGTTATCTTTGATTGACAGCCAGAGGTCTGTCGATAGTAGAGAGCCTGAGTCGGCTCACAAATCACACTTGAGGCTTTTTTTGTGTGTTTTAAAGATTAGGAAAGTCACAAGACTTGGTTTTCTGTGATTGGGCTGTTTCACCTGACCTCCTCACTCCCGATGTTGCTGTTCCCCATGTGGATCAGGGTTACACACGCATCTATTATTAACGACCTCCCAGCCCTGTAAGGCCGAGGGTAGCCCTCTGTGTGAGTGAGTGTCTGTGTGTATTATTAATACCTGTGGCTGTTGGTTATGGCCAAGGTGTCTGTTTGCCCGCTAGGCTCCTCCCCCTCCCTGCTCTTCATCCTCTCCTGGCGCGCCCTGCGTCGCCTCTCCCGGGCCGCCTCCTCCTCATCCTCATCGTTCCTCTGGTAGGCCACTCTGAGAGAGACAGAGAGAGGGAGATGCCGCAGCAGACTCAACATGTATGGCCATTAAAAAAAGAGCAGAGAGAGAGGGTGCCGCCTGGGTGTATTCTCCCTCCTCCTCCTCCTCCTCTTCCTCCTCCTGAGGTCAGGCACACAGACATGGGCTGAGCTCGCTGACAGAAGCCTGAGCGAGGGGCCAGGTGTGCAGGCACAGACCAGAGGTGATCCTGGGGTTCTGGCCCGAGAACGGGTTCTGGAACGTTGACATAATAGAACTGTCAACACCCAGACTCCACCTGGGAGACCCTGATGTCACCACAGCAGACTTCTCCCTCTCCTTCTCACTACTCATGGTGTGTGTGTGTGTGTGTGTGTGTGTACGAGTACAAGCATCTGCACGAGTCAGCATGTATGTGTGTGTGTTTCTGGGCCCTCAAATAGAGATATGAACTCACTAGAAATCCGACACAATGGAGCTAGTAATAATAAAGCACATCAAAACCAGATCTTTTATACTAAAACCTGATCTTCCATAGCAAAATCTGATGTTTCACATCAAAACCAGATCTTTCACAGAAAAACTAGATATTTCACAACAGTTTCAAATGTTTCTGTAGCTGAAGCCCTCATGGAGACTATGGGCAGGCTCTGTTCCCTGTGCTGTTGGAGTAGACCCAGCGGTTCCAGAGAGAACCCGTCTCTGGAGAACAGTCCTCCAAACAGTGGAGTTGTCCTGGGAAACAGAGACAAGCCCCAACAGAACAGACAAACCCTCGATGGAGAAGCGGGGCGCGGTAAGGAGGCTCTCTAGAAGGACAACAAGAACAAGCCGCTCAGAAGTGAATCAGCATTCCTGTCCATCACTTCTCTGGGCCTGTGGACGGGCAGACCAGAGAAGGCCCCTATGTAATATCCTCCTGCCCACGACCTCCTGGAGACCTGCATGAGAGATACAAATCTCTGGGAAGAATGTAGGGCCAGGGGTGAGGGAAGAGAGATGGGGGATGAGAGATCGAGACAGATGGAGAGAGACATGTCGACAGAGAGAGAAAGCGAGAAGGGGGAAAAAATATAAAAAAGCAAGCAAAGGCCAGCAGAGATCTTATCATATATTCCAGATAATAAATCTCCGTCTGCAGTCGGACTGTGAGAGGCTAGTCTGTTTAATAACCAGCAGGTAGGCAAGTCTGTATGTCTGTCTGTACAGCCACAGCCATCTCTCATTGGGTGGTCTGTCTCGGACCGGAGCCCTCTGTTGAGGCAGCCACAGACAGTTCATAACATGCTGCACACACCTCAGCTGCAGCACTCTCTCCTCTCCTCAACACGGCACGAGCAGAGCCACTTTTATAAGTTGTCGTCACACCAACATGTTGAGCATGTGGAAACAATACTGTGGCTGGAAACCAACTTAATTGTTTTATGACATGTCTACTCCGTGTTCACATTCCCCCCCAGTAAACAGATCTGTGTTTGTTTAACTGCCCCAAACCTACACTTGCGACGACGTTCTGTTTCATAATGAGAACAATAAAGTTGATTTAGGACTAACGCTAGGTCCAGTAAACCCCTCCTTAACGACACTCACTACAAAACCTCCAGTCAACACACAGCCACTCAGCGGAAACATTAGCAGAAATATGTCCAAATATTTTCTTTACAGCAAAACATCTCAGAAATGTTAAGAGAAAACATTTTAGGCAGAAAGAGCCCCATGAGAAAAGACTTCTTCACCTCCCTGAGACGAGAGAGAGAGAGAGAGAGAGAGAGAGAGAGAGAGAGAGAGAGAGAGAGAGAGGAGGAAGAAAGAGGGGGGAGGGGGATGGAGAGAGCAATAGAGAGAGAGAGAGAGAGAGAGAGAGAGAGAGATAGAGAGAGAGAGAGAGAGAGAGAGAGAGAGAGGGAGGAGGAAGAAAGAGGGGGGAGGGGGATGGAGAGAGCAATAGAGAGAGAGAGAGAGGGAGGAGGAAGAAAGAGGGGGGAGGGGGATGGAGAGAGCAATAGAGAGAGAGAGAGGGAGGAGGAAGAAAGCAGTCAGAGGGTGAGGAGAGAGGGAGGAGGGACAGGGGGAGAGAGGGCGTACCCTATCAGACATTCTGACCCATTCCCACGCTTCCCCCAGTAACTAAGCTACTTTACTTCCTCCATAGACCAAGCCCAGAGAGCAGCAGGCCCAGAGAGGAACAGGCCCAGAGAGCAGCAGGCCCAGAGAAGAGCAGGCCCAGAGAGCAGCAGGCCCAGAGAGGAGCAGGCCCAGAGAGGAACAGGCCCAGAGAGCAGCAGGCCCAGAGAGGAGCAGGCCCAGAGAGCAGCAGGCCCAGAGAGGAACAGGCCCAGAGAGCAGCAGGCCCAGAGAGGAACAGGCCCAGAGAGGAACAGGCCCAGAGAGGAGCAGGCCCAGAGAGGAACAGGCCCAGAGAGGAGCAGGCCCAGAGAGCAGCAGGCCCAGAGAGCAGCAGGCCCAGAGAGCAGCAGGCCCAGAGAGGAGCAGGCCCAGAGAGCAGCAGGCCCAGAGAGCAGCAGGCCCAGAGAGGAACAGGCCCAGAGAGCAGCAGGCCCAGAGAGCAGCAGGCCCAGAGAGGAACAGGCCCAGAGAGGAGCACGCCCAGAGAGGAGCAGGCCCAGAGAGGAGCAGGCCCAGAAAGGATCAGGCCCAGAGAGGAGCAGGCCCAGAGAGGAGCAGGCCCAGAGAGGAGCAGGCCCAGAGAGCAGCAGGCCCAGAGAGGAGCAGGCCCAGAGAGGAGCAGGCCCAGAGAGGAGCTGGCCCAGAGAGGAGCAGGCCCAGAGAGGAGCAGGCCCAGAGAGGAGCAGGCCCATAGAGGAGCAGGCCCAGAGAGGAGCAGGCCCATAGAGGAGCAGGCCCAGAAAGGAACAGGCCCAGAGAGGAGCTGGCCCAGAGAGAAGCAGGCCCAGAGAGGAGCAGGCCCAGAGAGAAGCAGGCCCAGAGAGGAGCAGGCCCAGAGAGGAGCAGGCCCATAGAGGAGCAGGCCCAGAAAGGAACAGGCCCAGAGAGGAGCTGGCCCAGAGAGAAGCAGGCCCAGAGAGGAGCAGGCCCAGAGAGAAGCAGGCCCAGAGAGGAGCAGGCCCAGAGGACAGAGAGAAGAGGTGAGAGGAGGAGGCCCAGAGAGAACAGGTGAGAGGAAGAGGCCTAAAGGGAAAGAGAAGGACAGGAGGAGAGGAGAGAGAGAGAGAAGGAGAGAGCTCGGGGCTATACAGTCATTTTACACCCAGAGAATAATGTTTTACATTCTGGCCTCTCAGTCCAGATTCAGGTCAAGTTGCTGCTGGTCTACTACACAGTCCCAGCCCAGGACAGAGGCTGCAGCTCTGGGAAGTCTGGGGTCAGGTGTGAGGGGAAGCCCAACCATCGCTGGAGCAGGTCACCAAACACTGACCTGAGAGGCAGATGAGTGAGAGGGGAAGATCCGTGTCCCCCAGCCCCCACGGCCCAGAGGCCCTGACAGACCAGCCCCAGTTCAGGGGCAGGACAGACAGCAGGTCCATTCTCCAGGACGGGGATGTTTGGAAGGGCCCATTCACTGAGGATGGTTGTTATTTCCTGAGCTCTTCCTGGTCTCTCAGGAGGGCTGGAGCAGATGTGGAGGAGGAGAGGCGGGGTCACACCAACACCAGGAAGCACCATGGCTGCTGCACATGGGTGTGCTGAGCTCCACTCACAGATAAATATGTCTCCGAGTTCAGTCATTCAAAGTTATTTATTTTCACAGGGGTTAACTATTCATTATCTCTGAGATTTCGTTTCACTCTGTGGTGTTTCATGACTTTCTCATGCCATGCGTCATTTTGAAGTCATGTTTTTCATTCATGAACGTCATGTCAGCATCCCTGGTTTCAGTGACATGAGTCAAAACGGTCTCGCATTAATTTCCCTTTGGGAACCCTTATTAAAACAAGGCCTTGGCTTGTCCCCACTGCTGGACACTGTGAGGAACATGTCATTGGAGCTTAGGGGCAGACACTCCACAAGACACAGGCCAGCTGGGATGCTGCTCACCCTCACTGCTAAGACTGGGGAACATTCCATGTCCATTTCTCTGGAAGGGAAGTAAAAACAGCAGTCAAAACATTCCAGTTTGTGTGTGTGTGTGTGTGTGTGTGTGGGGGGTGGGGTTGCTGCTTGGACACAGGAAGGGCCAAGCTCACAGTCCGGTGTGAGAAACAGTGTTGCTGTGATACAAGGGGACCATGTGTGTGAGAGTGTATATGAGAGAGAGAGAGAGAGACTCGTAACATGGTGGGCTTGGTTGAACCTCACTGTCAGCAGACTGGTCTGAGTCTGACATAACACAGAACAGGGACAGGGGACTCGAAACGCCCAAGCACCCTCACACACACACACTCTCACACACACGGGATGCTAGATCTAGGCTCACATAGATAAAGGAGGTAAATGCTGCTCGTCAAGGCTTCATCGCCTCTGGCTGGTCCAGGCTGGCTACACCCTTCTCAGCCATCTGCTACATGTATACACACAATCTCAAGTCTCAGATTCATCTATGCCAAGCTGTAGCTCATTAAACAGCTCTGTGATGCTCAGCTATGAAGCTGATGCTGGTCACCTTTCCAGTTAACGTGTATTATCATAGCAAGACATCTGGCAGTCTTGCTGCTCCTATCATACACACACACATACATTTTTACATTCTTGCAGCATATTTACAAGTTGGTGGTGGTTAAGCAGAGGCCAAAGACGTGCTTTTGACTAGCTAGATTATGCGTGACATGTAAATATTGTGTGTTACAGCATATTGGCAAAAATGTAAACATTTCAATTGAGAGATCTTTTATCAATAACACAATGTTCAACTAGAATTCCAGTCTTGCCTGCCAACTGAAATGACTCCTTTAGCTGAACCCCCCCCCCCCCAAAAAAGAAAACTTGTGCACATACTCCCACCATGGAAACATTTCCCCTATCCTCCTCTTACTCACTCTCTCTTTCTATCTCAGTCCATTGTCTCCCTTTCTCTCTCTACACTTTCCCTCATTCTCACTTGAAATTTTCTGCCAAATTTCAGACAAACATCCCGAAGCCCTGACTTGGAGGCGCTTTATGAAACAATATCCCCCATTCCCAGTCGAGTGGGCAGCAGTGCAGGCTGATGGTGAAGACATCAAGCAACGTCGCACTAGATTACATCTGCTGGACGTGAGTGGAGATGACTACGATGAGATAGGAGCTAAGTCATAACTAATGCTCCCGGTCAGTACATTTTCTGGCAGAAGTCTTCGGTTTCCACAATACGTTCAGCAATGTTCAAATAAACACTGACTGCATGACAAAGCCAAGAGCGAGCATGCAAGAGCTGCAAGGGTGCACACACACACTTCTCACATGCATGGGATGCTGCTTGCCAAGCATTCATCTACTGCCCTGGAACGCCATCATTAGCTTATCAACACTGGGGAAGTAAACATGGCCACCGCAGAAGCATATCTGATGAAGGGTTATTCAGACTCAACCTCTGTTTGCCGAGTGTCCATATCAACTCATGAGCTGTGCATAGCCCCTGTACATTGTACTATGTACACAGGTCACAGCGAGAAACATTTGCATGTCCATCCTCTACATGAAGTTGTTTGATGTCAGTGGTGTTTTATGACCATGCAATAGGGCTGTACTCCTCTGGTACTGTATTGTGAAGGGTTTTAACAGATAGAAGTAGCAGCACAGTCAAAACCAGTCTGGTGAGGCAGTGCCTCTGACCCATATATGGACAGAGGAGAGAGCACTGAGGTCATCAGGCCAGGTGGAGATGATTAGGCCACTTGCACCCCTTCTGGCCAACTGACGGAACTGCAACTTCCTAATGAGGACTAGGCAGGGTCAGTGATTTGCATGCTGAGCCAGCACTTTCTATGAGGACTCGAGGTGTACTATGGCAGACTTAATGTCTGTGTGGATTTTGAGTCACCTCGATTGTAGCCAAAGGTTTTGAGTCACATGTACAGGAAAATGCGAGGTCTCCCATTTGACCAAGAGGAGCACTGTTATGAGTGGTCCTCCAACCACCACAGTTACTCGAGGACCTGAGACAGCAGGAGGAATAAGAGATGATGATGATGATGAAGAGTAGTCTTACCGTTCGGCCTCCAGCCTCATCTCCTCCCTCTTCTGCCTCCTCAGCTCACGGCGGCGCTCAAAGTCGTCGTCCATGGTTACGCCCTGCAGGATGACATCATCGTGTGTTAGTTTACAGACAGGAAGGAAGGAGGGAAGGACCAGGGGATGTTTATCCCGTCCGGTTATCTGCCAGTCCTCACACATGCACGCACACACACACACACACAACAGGCAGCCTACAGTACAGCCTGGATGGGTGGACAATGTTTACAGAATCTAAGTGTGCTATTGATTCCTCACACATGTTTAGCGACTACCTTGACCAGTGTGCACTGACTCAAACAGGGAAAACTGGTTTTCAAGTTCTTGAAACATAAGTATGTACTGACCATCGGCTGCTGCCTCTGAGCCAGGATTAAAAGTGAGACCGTTTGGAAGAGAAAGAGTATGAAGAAGAGAGAGAGAATGTGAGGGAGAGAGACTGTGAGGGACAGAGAATGTGAGGGAGAGAGACTGTGAGGGAGAGAGACTGTGAGGGAGAGAGAATGTGAGGGAGAGAGACTGTGAGGGAGAGAGACTGTGAGGGACAGAGAATGTGAGGGAAAGAGACTGTGAGGGAGAGAGACTGTGAGGGAGAGAGACTGTGAGGGACAGAGAATGTGAGGGAGAGAGACTGTGAGGGACAGAGAATGTGAGGGAGGATGGCGATGATGAAGGGATACAAGCAGACAGGAAGCTAACCCAATCAGCTAGAAAGACAGGGAGTAAAAATATCCCGCTAGCTACGTGACTGAGCAGTGAGGAGTGCAGAGAAGCTGGACCACCCAGAAGAGTCCTCACTCTGAACATCAACACTCTCCCCCTGCAGAAACACTGCCAGAAACACTGTCTACAGACACAGGAAAACTATATCTACAGACACACTGGTAGGAACGCTGCCTATGTACAGTACAACTACAACAAGTACAGTACAATTCAGTACAGGCCTTTGAACCACAGTCTAGTAGACAGACATGACAGTAGCTTAGCGAACCACTAGGCAGTGGAATACAATGGAAACCTACCTTAGCAGTAGTTAGCAGTTATTGATTAGCTTCCCTCCTGTCGTACCATATCAGACTGTCTCTACTGTTTGCCAACAGAGCTACAACGCTCCATCTACAGCAATGTCTCTGTCCAGATAGTCCACTGCCTGAGAAGTCAGACGCTTGCCTCTCCTCTTCTACTTCTGCCCCTCCTTCTTTCTGTCCAACAATCCCTCCCTCTTTCCCTCCAACTCCCGCTCTCTTGCAGTCTTTCGTCTCTCGTCGTCTCCCCCCCTACTCTCTCATGCCTTCCCTCCCCCTCCTCCTCCAACCCCCCTTTCACTGCCCCCCCCCTCCTCTCTCCTCCATCTCTCCCCCCTCTTACCCTCCTTCTCTCCCTCTCTCTTTCTCTCCCCTCTCTCCAGTATTTCCTGTCGTGTTTACGGGGCTGTCAGTGGCTGGCTGGAGAAACTGTTCTGGGATCAGTGCTGGAGACTTCCTGTGTGTGCTGCAGAACTGAGCCTGCTCCACTGTGCCCAACTGCACACACACACACACACACACAAACAGGGGAACAGGAAGAGCATGGACAGAGGAGTTACAGTATGCTCCTAAACCCATGTTTCTAACTGTAACACTCCATCTCCATTCCTCCCTTCCTCTCTCTCTTTATCTCTCTTTCTCTGTCCCCATCCTTCCCTCTTTTCTTTCTGCAAGCTTTTCGGTCCACCTTATTCCTTACATTTACATTTACAATTAGTCGTTTAGCAGACGCTCTTATCCAGAGCGACTTACAGTAAGTACAGGGACAATCCCCCGAGGCAAGAAAGGTGAAGTGCCTTGCCCAAGGACACAACGTCATTTTTGCACGGCCGGGTGATTACTAGCCCGATACCCTAACCCTAACCTCCTTGTAGGCAATATCTTTCTCTTTTTTGTCTGTTTTCCTTTTTCCATCATCCCTCTCTCCTCCTTTATCCATTATTTCCCCTCTCCCAGAATCCTCACTTGTACTAGAGAATTTAAAAAAAACAGGTCCGGTTTCCCTGGCCCCCTCTCCCCCTGTCTCCCCCCTTCTCCTATCAGAGCAGATAGTTCCAAAACCGCAAGAATTTGCTAGCTATGTTTAGATGCACTTATGCCATTTGCAGCGGGAGGAAAATTGGCACTTGGATTCTGGCACTTCGTACAACTGTAATTAGGCTAAATGAGAGCAATAACTAAAAACCTGAAAGCCAACAACATAATCATACACTTCCTAGAAACAGCGCCAGGACATTGTTACTGTAGCTAACTACACTTATTACTACACGCCAGTCTGATCATGGTTTGATAGATAGTAAGGAATATGACTTTCATAAGCCCAGTGGGCATTTGGACTCTCAAGCGTGTTTGACTATGCCTGTCCTATAGGCCCTAGACGGCCCAGCAGATCTCGTCTGGAGATTAGGACATCACTGGTCAAACTGCCTCTCAGCATGCCCTGCCTCATCTGCATGGAACCACACTGTCTACAAGAGGCCCATGCATTCCAGGGAGGGTCTTTGGTAAAATACTGAAATGTAGAGTTGGGTGTTTCTGGAGCAGACCACCCATGCTGGCTGCTAGCTAACTTACATGCACACGGACATAGCCATCCATATGGACATATATGGACACAGAGAAAGGGCAACAAGCAGTTCGAACATACATGTACAACCAAACAACTTCAAACAACCAAGGAGTCAGGTGGCTGAGCGGTTAGGGAAGCAGGCTTGTAATCAGAAGGTTGCCAGTTCGATTCCCGGCCGTGCCAGATGACGTTGTGTCCTTGGGCAAGGCACTTCACCCTACTTGCCTCGGGGGGAATGTCCCTGTACTTACTGTAAGTCGCTCTGGATCTCTGGATAAGAGCGTCTGCTAAATGACTAAATGTAACCAAGAGGAGAACAGGTCTGTGCAGCATTTAAATGATGCCACGGGAAATTGTGGGAGATGTTGTATGGTTATAATGTAACGTAATGGCCAGCGTGCTGCATGTAGAATAATCCCCACTGTTGTTTGTGAGAGTTGTCTGAGTGATACTCAGTTTACTCACTCCATCCTGTTTAACTTTTAGACAAACACATCAATCTGAGCAGTATGTCTCTTGAGCTATGTAAGGAATGCTGCTATTGAACCTTGGGTGTTAGTAAAAGACCCTGACCCAGCCCCTTCAATAGTTCCAGAAAATTCCACACAGGGGGTGAAGTCATGACATCAACTGTCATGCCATGACAGTTCTGTGAACAGAAACATTTAAAATTCTTCCACTGAAAGTGACAAACGGATCTGAAAGCAGTGGGCTGGTTTTAGCTGTGTGTGTTAGCTTTGTGTGAAGGCAGAGGAGATACAAGCACAGTCCAGGTCTACCCTTAGGCTAAACCAGAGAGAGGGGGATCTTTAGGATTAACCAAAGTAGAGAGAGAGAGAGAGAGAGAGAGAGAGAGAGAGAGAGAGAGAGAGAGAGAGAGAGAGAGAGAGAGAGAGAGAGGGGTAGTTTTAAGGAGACAGCTTTTCCTGTGACTGAGTCCAAAGAATTAAAAGAAAACATATTTACAGTGCCACCCACTGGTTTTTGGATCATAGCTGTTATGGAGCACTTAGCATAGAAGTAAATGAACTGTTGAGAAAAGACAAAGAGATGAGGGAGAGAGAAAAAATGAGAGAGAGAGGGGGCAGGGAGATAGACCTGCCCTGCCAACAAAAACCAATCTCCCAAATAAGAATTTCTGTCAATACATCCTTAAAAAGCACCAGCAGAGCTGTGTTAGTACTGCTCAGTTTACTGACGAAAAGCCATGGAAACAAACATTGTCATGATATGAACAACCCTACCACACATAGGAACATACTGTTCAGTTTCTATAGAGGTGGAGGTGAGGAGAGAAGCACCGACGAGAGGGGAGGAGAGGTTAAGAAAGGAGAGGTTTGGAGAGGTTAGAAAAGGAGGAGAGGATCCAGTAGGAGATGAAAGGGGAGGAGGAGGAGAGGTTAGGAAAGCTGAGGAATTAGAAGATATTTGGACAGGAGAGGAGAAGTTAGGTGAAGGAGAGGAAAGGAGACACAAGGACGAGTTTAAGAAAGGACAGGGAAGGAGAAGAGAGGCTAGGAAAGGAATTTGGGGTCAACGAGAGGCCTGTAGCTGCAGGTCAGTGGAGAATGTGTTGCTGTGACGACGGCGCAGGTGCGCTGGGCGGCAGGTGGAAGAGGTGTCCCAGGTGTCTGCTGTGTCAGTGCTGGCACAAGGCCGGGTCTGTGTGCTCCACCTCTCAGCACCACCACACTGAGCCAAGACGCCCCGCATCATCACAGACACTTCAGCACCCAACGTCCTCCATACATGAAGCATAGCTCTCTTTCTCTCTCTCTCTCTCTCCCTCTCTCTGAGGGCATTTGTGTGTATGTGTATGTATGTGTGTGTGTGTGTGTTTGCGGTCGGCTCTGGTTCTGTGTGAAGTGCATCTCCTCTCACACGTTCAGTCGTCTGACGCTCCAATGTATTTACACAGCCTGGATCCAACCTGGACAACCACACATAAATCCACCCCAGTTTCTGGTAATAAAAGGCTAGGATTTCTAGCTCTCTTTGCTTCAACTCCTCCGTCTCTTTCTCTCCCTTTCTCACTCATCCCCTCTCTCTCTCTCTCTCTCTCTCTCTCTCTCTCTCTCTCTCTCTCTCTCTCTCTCTCTCTCTCTCTCTCTCTCTCTCTCTCTCTCTCTCTCTCTCTCTCTCTCTCTCTCTCTCTCTCTCTCTCTCTCTCTCTCTCTCTCTCTCTCTCTCTCTCTCTCCAAAAATAAAGACATGCCTTGCTGGCAGTTGCTGACAATGTGCCCATACCCACTACCTACAGCAGGAGAGTGTGTGTGTGTGTGTGTTGAGTGTCTGCATGTGTGTGTGTGTCTGACTGCACAACCCAGACACCCTGATGCCAAAGGCAGCCAGCTTCCAGCTTGTGGTGTCAAACTGCAGGGCTTTAGCTAGGACACGTTCTAGACAGGATATGAGGTGGCGAGAGGCATCGGAGCTCAGCTCGATCTCTAAACCAGCTGCTGCAGATGCAGCCTCCCTCTCATCCAACACTAACTCTCTCTCCCACAGACATGTGGCCGAGCTCAAACCAGAAGGAATTCTGTGAATGTCACCAGGCTCTGTTCTTCGAGGGTCCTGAGAGCGGATTTGGGGGCCAATGACGAGGATTGATTACATGAATGGATCTGGAAGTATCTGAAGTGCATTTGATTTGGTCCACAGTTGGCGTTTTATTACAGTGGGTAAGAACAATCAAGCATTTGATGGTTATTTCATAATAATCGAAGGCAGCCTTACTGAGGCAGAGCTGTGGATGAGAGGCAGTTTTTTGAGGGGGGAGGCGGGTCAACCAGGGACAAGCCCAAACTACTGCCTCCACCCCTCTCTGCTGCTGACCACGGCTGCCTGAAAGAGTGGGAGGAGGAGGAGGAAGAGGGGGATGAGGCGAAGGAGTAGAAGATGAGCGATAGAAAGCGGAGCACAATGAGGAACATGATGAAAAAGGAGAAGGGTGGAGGAAGATTCACACTGGATCAAAATCTGCTCCAAGCCTTGGAAGTTTCCATTGAAGAGAAGAGGAGAAGGACAAGATGGGGTGACGGAAAGAAGAGGAGTAGAGGAAGGGAACAGAGGCAGGGAAAGGAAGAGGAGAAGGAGAAGGAAAGCCCTGCATTCCCAGACAATGGTTCACATTCCTCACCATGTCTCCTCAGCCTGTGAATCAGCCTGACAGACAGACAGACAGACAGACAGACAGACTGCTGAGGTTACCTGAACACTGTGTCCCCAGAGCACAAAGGGGTTCACTCAACACACTGATGGAGACACTGGAACACACAGCACTGGAACACACTCATCACCCTGAAACACCCTGAAACACCCTGAAACACACAGGATACAGAGCCAGCTGGCCACAACTGTGAACTACACAACTGCTGTCATGATCTTATTCCACAGGTATTCATTATAAGTGACATAATTACTCGATACAAAAACACATGGCTAGCAATCCTCTCTATTTTCACTCAATCATCCTGATAAGGAACTCCTTTCTTTGACTTGAACAGAGTGGAAGGTTTAAGACATTTTCCACTGGCAGGGAGATAACCTGGTCTTGGCTTGGCGATGCTGTTGTGTGTGTGTGTGTGTGTGTGTTTGTCTGCGTGCGCGTGTGAGGGAGATATATTCTAGTATATTTAGACCATGAATCACATCTATTTTTAACATCCATGAGCACATTGTTAAGTTTCATGCTGGACTTCACCCTTGTTCACAACTGGAACACACCCTTCATGAACTTCACATCACTACATTAACATGTCATAAAAACATGATGTACTTTCTATTAACATATAAATTACTTTCCATACCAGAGAGATACCGGACAAGGCCCGAGCCACACGCTTTATCCACAGCATGACTCAATCTGAACCGTTTTTTCTTTGCATCCATAAACAAGCCAACATCTTGCTAGGAACTCACACACACACCTCCACATGCCAGGGAATCTAGTCAAACCTTCTACAAACAGGGTTGTGAAAAAAGCTTTGTCTGCGGATTTCTGACAATGGGGGCAGTGAGTCATCTATCCATTAGGACTGTGAGTAGGCGACATGCAGTCCACTCCTCTGGAGGTAGGTTAGCATATGGGCTCTCCTCCACTAGAAACACACTCGAGACTCAACAATCTAGAGTGGATGTCAGTAAAAAAGCTTTTTATTATATAATGTATATAATGCAGTTCAAAATGTTTTTCCTCTTAAAGGGAAACTGTTGACTTTATCTACATGTACTGCAGCGTACACAGAAGGGTTTAAGAGGGGTGATCAAGTTTAGAAGGGCAATCTTTTCTCCTCTTTGAGGTTTGGGGCCTTGTGCTTTGAAAACCAACTTTCTTACTAGTCCTAGCCTCTATCAGATTCTATGGGAGAGGGAAAGGGCCAACAAGAACAGATCCCACAGAACATGGATGTTTGTACGGCATCAAACGGCTACTGCAGCTGGCCGCGCTCCATATGACCAAATATGGAAGGAAAAAAAGCTCCTTTTCTCGTAACCTCACTGAGAAAAAAAAGTGCCTTTCTAACATGCTGTGCAGCGAGATATAGCTCTCACACGAGCGCACACGCAGGCACGCACAGTTAAACACACACACGCGCACACAGACACGCACACAGACACACACACAGAAACACAGACACAGAAACACGCATGCAAACACACCACAGAAGAGGGCTGGAGTTGGCTTTTTGTCTGACTTCCATGAGTGATGGTTACTCTATACTGGCATCTCTGGGACCATGTCAAGAACACAGAGTATTATTAGCATAGGTTTGGCTGCTACACTGTGGGACTAGCAGGGTACCTGACAAACACTAAAACACAGGCTGATAAAGTCAAATAAAGTCACAGAGTCACAGATGTAGAAGACCCTAGGCTAGGAGATGAAAGGAGGTTTAGTCCGACAGAGAACAGAGTGATAAATAAGCTACGTCTCCTTCCACAAGTATTTGCTAGAGTTTGGGAGGGTTTTAGCTCGAGGAGATTCACGCTCTTACGAAACCGCCTGAAATAATATGTTGGCGGTTTGGATCCAAACAGCCAGAGTGTCAGCTAATCTCAATACATACACTCCCAAGCCCCTGTCATGAGGCGTCGTCGCTGTTCTCTGAGCTGAGCCGCTCCTGCCGGCAGTCTCTGAACAGTCTGGTCTACAGCGCTGGGCTGGACTGAACAGTCTGGTCTACAGCGCAGGGCTGGACTGAACAGTCTGGTCTACAGCGCAGGGCTGGACTGAACAGTCTGGTCTACAGCGCAGGGCTGGACTGAACAGTCTGGTCTACAGCGCTGGGCTGGACTGAACAGTCTGGTCTACAGCGCAGGGCTGGACTGAACAGTCTGGTCTACAGCGCAGGGCTGGACTGAACAGTCTGGTCTACAGCGCTGGGCTGGACTGAACAGTCTGGTCTACAGCGCAGGGCTGGACTGAACAGTCTGGTCTACAGCGAACACATGTTGTCAAAATGCACTCCAAGTATCTGTTTTGGCCCAATGTATACTGTTCAGCATACAAATACAGCATGTCGGCGATGTACCCGACAGACTTCTAGTGAGTGAACGCTCCCCACCAAGACAAGAAATACCCAGTCAAACACTTAGTACCCCAGAGCTTGACTAATGACCCTCTCTACCTCCTCCTCCCTCCACGCCCACCCTCCTGTCTCCCCTTCTCCCCATTCCTCTCTACCTCCTCCTCCCTCCACGCCCACCCTCCTGTCTCCCCTTCTCCCCATTCCTCTCTACCTCCTCCTCCCTCCACGCCCACCCTCCTGTCTCCCCTTCTCCCCATTCCTCTCTACCTCCTCCTCCCTCCACGCCCACCCTCCTGTCTCCCCTTCTCCCCATTCCTCTCTACCTCCTCCTCCCTCCACGCCCACCCTCCTGTCTCCCCTTCTCCCCATTCCTCTCTGCCTCCTCCCTCCCTCCACGCCCACCCTCCTGTCTCCCCTTCTCGCCATTCCTCTCTACCTCCTCCTCCCTCCACGCCCACCCTCCTGTCTCCCCTTCTCGCCATTCCTCTCTACCTCCTCCTCCCTCCACGCCCACCCTCCTGTCTCCCCTTCTCCCCATTCCTCTCTACCTCCTCCTCCCTCCACGCCCACCCTCCTGTCTCCCCTTCTCCCCATTCCTCTCTACCTCCTCCTCCCTCCACGCCCACCCTCCTGTCTCCCCTTCTCCCCATTCCTCTCTACCTCCTCCTCCCTCCACGCCCACCCTCCTGTCTCCCCTTCTCCCCATTCCTCTCTACCTCCTCCTCCCTCCACGCCCACCCTCCTGTCTCCCCTTCTCCCCATTCCTCTCTACCTCCTCCTCCCTCCACGCCCACCCTCCTGTCTCCCCTTCTCCCCATTCCTCTCTACCTCCTCCTCCCTCCACGCCCACCCTCCTGTCTCCCCTTCTCCCCATTCCTCTCTACCTCCTCCTCCCTCCACGCCCACCCTCCTGTCTCCCCTTCTCCCCATTCCTCTCTACCTCCTCCTCCCTCCACGCCCAACCTCCTGTCTCCCCTTCTCCCCATTCCTCTCTACCTCCTCCTCCCTCCACGCCCACCCTCCTGTCTCCCCTTCTCCCCATTCCTCTCTACCTCCTCCTCCCTCCACGCCCAACCTCCTGTCTCCCCTTCTCCCCATTCCTCTCTACCTCCTCCTCCCTCCACGCCCACCCTCCTGTCTCCCCTTCTCCCCATTCCTCTCTACCTCCGAGAAGATTTGTCCTCCTGCAGAGACATATTTCCGGACACCTGCCATCCCGTAAAATAAATGACCCTGGGCCCACAACGCAAACAGAGAAGAAGAAGTAAGAAGAAAAAAAAAAAAGAGTAAAGTATCTGTTGTACATTTCTGACAGGCTCCATTAAATACCAAGTTTTTCAGGAACAGAAAAAGAACAGGCGAGAAGAACAGGAAAAAAACGGGGTAAAGATAGAGTGGCGAGTCAGTCAGTCCCACACAGGGAGAAACGTGTTCCAGTCATGCCTTACATGGAAACATGGGAGTCTCCATCAGGCCATGGAGACACCAGCCCTCTACCCCCTCCAGCCCTCGACTGACAGGACCACAGTCCCCAGGACACATCCTACATCTGCTCCTGGCCCTTCCCTGTGTAGCCTACATCCTGCTTCACTGGCCGGACGGGCCCAGGACCTTTTCTGCCCCCCACCTCCCAAAAATGATTGACACCCCTACCCCTACTCCCCACACCTAATCTTAGCACCGCAGTCCGACACTTTCTCTCTCCTGGGAGGTGCGTATAACTCCATCCAACCTCTGGTTTGAATGACGCTCAGATGTGTAAATCAGCTGGAGGAATGCGCCTGTTTGAAGATTTCAAGGGTATTACGTGACAAGAGATCTTTCAAGCTAAGGGGTAGCATTCCTGGGGGGAGATAGGAGATAAGGAGGACTGGAGCGCCAAGTGATGACCTCACCAGAATACAGGACAGAGGTGAGGGGATGGGGAAGAGATGGGCGAGAGACAGAGAGGGTGAGAGACAGAGATGGTGAGACAGGTCTTCTGTAGGAAACACTGGTTCACCACGAAAACAAACTGTATTAAAACACCAGCGGCAGGATAACTTCACGACACGAGCTCATGTAAAGAGGAGAGAAGACATGGGGCAGCTCTGAGACTGGTGGGCCGGGGGGAGCATGGGGGGCGTCTCAGTCCTCAGTCTCACTACCACACATTCCATAGTGAGCAGACACAACCCTTATCGTGCCTCCAGTCTTCTCCACGCTAGGCCTCGCCCTCTACGACCATCTAACTCCGCAGCACAGCTCATGTTGGAGCAGCATATTTCTGCGGGCTGTTATTCTTAGCTTGGCAGCCGGCCAACGTCCTGGAGATGGGGAGGTGGGGAGGGGGATGTGTGTGGCCCCCTAGGGCTAGAATGGCTCGTTAATCTACCAGGTACACAGGGAGGTAGGTCTCCTCCTCTCGCTCTCGCTCGCTCTTTACTCTCCTCCACGTTTGTCTGTCCTGGGGTCTGTCGAGGAGGTCTGTCTGTCTCTCTGTCTGTCTGTCTGTCTGTCTGTCAGGAAGCCTCACCATTCCTCCTGTCTCTCTGCGGTTATGGGACCGAAGAATTCACTGCCAGAAAATTCCAGGAAACCCTAGAGCTCTAGTAACACATAACAAAGACTCCTCTCTCTCCCCCTCTCCCCCTCTGTCCCTCAATTTCTTTGTCTGTCTCCCTTTCTCTCGCTCACTGTCTATATCTCTCTTCCTGTCTGTCAGTCTGTCTCTCTCAGTGGGCCAGGAAGCTCCGTGTTGAGTTTTCTTGTGTTTGACTGTCTCAGTTACTTTAACATATCGGCATTGTGCCATTGTTGTACAATTCTAAACCATAAAGTCTTTTTATAGTAGTGCTTACGTTGAACCACTGACACATAACACACTACCAACACTGTTCTACCACAGTTCCCATCAAGCTGCAGGGACGTTCTCTGCCTAATGGAGGATAAAATTCTACCTCAAAAGGTTAACGTATGGTATTTAAACCACCTAATTCCTACATTTATTAGAATAACACGTATCTCAGACAAGCATGAAATTGTAAATAATTGAGCCTTGCTGTTGGAGGGTAGTCTCTCAGGTTGTGGTGAGGAGGCGGTGGGTCCTCTTATAGCTGGTGGCAAAACTGTAAATGAGATAAGAACACAGACCCAGTCTCTGAACAGGACCGGGTCCAAACCCGCAACCCCTTCCTCTGCATATGGGCTGCCTAGGGACTTCACCCATCTCCACCTGCACCACACACACACACACACACACACGCTTCATACTCTCCTGCTGTGTTTACCTAGGTGTGTGAGTGACGGGTGTTTGGGGCAGTGCCCCGGCCTGGGTCCAGGCTCTCTGCTGGTGTACCATTACTGGTCATTACCTCCAAGCTTAACTAATGGCTCCATTATCCCAGGTGGTCTCCTAGATGGCTGTCACAGTGCATGTGTGTGTGTGTGTAGTGGTGGGGGTTGGGGGTCAGGCCAGACACACACTGTCCCATGAAACGCTGCCAGTCGAGGCTTACGCAGACAGACCCAGACATAGAGCCAGGCTCGCCATAACAACACCTCATTGTTCTTTCTGTGTTTTGTTTCATTAAAGCAGATTTTAATGAGGCCAGCCAGATTGTCACCCCTCCCTCTCCCATTTAAACCCCCTTTACTTCGATTCTAACCCCACCTACCTCACCCTTTCATCCACCTCACCCCTCCATCTACCTGACCCCTCCATCTACCTCACCCTTTTATCCACCTCACCCCTCCATCTACCTCACCCCTCCATCTACCTCACCCTTTTATACACCTCACCCCTCCATCTACCTCACCCTTTTATCCACCTCACACCTCCATCTACCTCACCCCTCCATCTACCTCACCCTTTTATCCACCTCACCCCTTCATCTACCTCACCCCTCCATCTATCCAGCCAATACACCACACTCTCAATCTTTTCAGATTGCAGGTAAAGAACAGATAAGACAGGGCTGCATTTGACAACTCAGCATTAACGAGACAAGACTTCTCGATTACTAATAACTTCATCATTAGCTAACGAGCTGATAATGAACCAGCACTCAGGGATGATTAATGTTCATCTCACTACAGTACACATATACACACACTGCATTTAATAGAAAATCGTTTCAGATTCTTTAAATATATTAAACATTGACATTAATATTTACTTCTGTTCTAACATTTCTGCAATCTATTTTGTAGGAAAGTAGCCCTGCAGAATGTTCCAGCCATGCCACTATCCAGTCATTGTCTCTGCACCTATCCCCAGGTCTCGCTATTTAATTGTAACGGGCATCTAATGGGTATCTAATAATATTTGTGATTGATTGTTTCGCCCAATTACCTTTGGCAGGTCTCTAATGAGGTCAGAGTCTGTTCAATGCCAACCTCTCTCCCTACAGAGTGCGTCTGATTAAAATGGCTTTTTTGAAAGGCTGTATTTCTGGAGTGCTTGTGCCCATGCCAAAATGCGGCATCCCTATCCTGGCACTGGTTCTACATCAGAACCGTTCTCTGACAGAACCTGGCTGTATAATGAAGAACAACAAACCAAAGCTAAATGATGAATCACCCGGGGGGTACTGATTCAAATCTAAACTAACCTTCTGTACTCCTCTCTTCCTCTTCTGTGGATAGATTACCAGGATCCATGGAATGGTAGAGTACAAACTGGCATTCTCTCTCTCTCTCTTACACCCACATGCACAGATCAAAATTATATTGAGTGTGTGTGTGTGTTAGGGGGGGGGGGGGGACTTCATGTCAGCCATTTTAAGTCTTTGATCTTCAGCTTTAATCAATTTCACTCTCCCTCTTCCACCCCCCCTCTCTAACCTCCCACCCCCCACCCCTCACCCTGCCCTACCCACCTCACCTCACCCTTCCCACCCCTCACCCCCCCTCGAGGAGCAGTGACATGTGAAGTGGAAAGACATGGAGGAGGAGAGGCGCGCGCTCCTTCGCTCCTCTTTCCCTTCGCTGCATTCCTGCGCTTCCCTCTGAGGCTTGCATGTAAATAGCTGGGTATGCTTCTGATTAGTCACTACACTCTATAAATGCTCTCTTAAACAGTAACTACTGCTCCTCCCCCTGCCAGAAAGCTGCAGCCTGGCAGGCCTGCTCAGGAGAGAGAGAGAGAGAGGTGGAAAGAGAGAGGGAGATGCAGGGGGGAAGAGAGAGAGAGAAAGAGAGAGGCAGAGTGGATGGATGGAGAGACTATGACAAAATATATAGCTCACGTTCAGATCATAACGCAAAGATACTGCATTGAGTCCTGCTAGCTATGTGGCCCTGCTCCGCACACAAACACAAGTACCTTGTCTGATCCATGCTGCAGAGGTACGAGCTGGATGCATGTTACCATGTAAGGCCTGAGTGCTTCACACAGGCCAGAGCGTGAACTTGGGGTCAGTCCCCGAGAGCTCGTTACCTAGGAGTCCTCTTACACTGCATCCCATGAGAGCCTGCATTCATCATAAAATCACCACGCTCCCCCATGCAAACCATACACTCCAACCTCCTATACAAACACACACACAAACACACACACCTTCCCTATGCCTCCACAGGGCCTATAAGCCATACACTGCTGTGTCTGTTCCCGGTATCCCAAGCTAACCTAGCTAATTCTGTAAATACATGACTTCACTGCTCTCAGTGTTTGCACACATCACCCCAATCACCCCTACCTCACTAAGTACACACAGCCCTGAGTACCCCATTATGGGACTAAACATGTGATTACCTGTGTTTGTTTGGCTTAGGGCAGCTGTGGACGAGGATGGGGAGGGGACTCTGGGGTGAGAAGATGAAGGGGGTGAGGAAGAGGAGCATGAAGAGATGGATGGTCGAGAAAAGGGCGATCCGAATAGAAAGGGTGAATAGAAAAAAGGGTGATTAGGGGGATATTATTAATATTAACAATCAATTTGAAGAGCCTTCACATAAAGAATGTAATGAATTATCATCCAGACTGTTGTAGGATCCTAAACTGAACTGTGCTGGTTGGAAGAGAGACTGGAGCAGTCTGAGGTACACACTGGCATGGCCTGGGTCTCACAGGGAGGAGGCCAGAGGAAAACACAGAGCAAATCAGCTCACGGAGACATTTCCTGTACTGGCTTTATCAGATGAAGAGATGCCCAGGGGCCAATGTCCTGCTTCTCCAACACACACACAGTTTGCTCTAGTTAAAGAACAGTCTTTAGGAATGACATCATGGTGGATGGATGAGGAAGGATGGTGAACTCAGCACCCGCCATCTCCCATGATGCTGAGCATCCAGACCTGGAGGGCAAACAGGAAAGTTTTACCTTATAAGACCACGGTCGGAGTCGGGGAGATCCTGCAACACCAACCATTTAAAGACAGTTTGGGTGAAAACAGATGGATGTGAAAATAGCCTTTTACTGTGGTTAGACCTCTGGAGAGAAGCCTACACTGTTGGCAAACATATGTCTGAGTGTTTAAGGTGCCTGTTATCAACACTGCCATTCAGGCTATTAGAGTGTTGGGCGTTGAGAAAAAGTACACTGTGTCTTGAAGGGAATAAAAAGATGTTTTGAAACCATAGCCAGCCTTTTCTAAGCCCCGAAACCTTTCCAATGATTGCCCCCGAGCTACAGTTTCAGGCTTAAGCTCACCGAGCTAATTGACTTCCAGAACAACTGACTTTGAACCCTATTAATCAAGTACAAGTGAATACTGACAGCCTCCTTCCATATTACCCAGGAGGGAACCTGGCTTCCATGCTTACTCTACAGGACCGTCAGCACTGCAGGAACATGAGAACCCATCCTGGCACTGGTTCTGATGCAGAACCGTTCTCTGGCAGAACCTAGCTGGATAACGAAGAACAACAAACCAAAGCTAAATTACAGAGAGAGGAATTTCCATCAGAGGAAAGATATGAAAAAAGAAAGTGAGAGGAATTTTAGATTTGATTTATATATTACTAACCAAACATATGAAAGCCTCTAGTTGCACATTTTAAGGAACCTAAATAAATAGAATCTTGAGTTTCAGCTCGAGCCAGTTCTGACTTCACAAACAAGGAATGCCCTGATTTTCCCACTTATTGAACGACACCCAGTTCAGAGTTACACAGATTCCGCATATTCCACCCTGAATGTGCTCCAACCTCATCATATTATTGAACCTAGTGTGCGGTTCTGGGTACAGTGCATTCAAATTACATGCTATTGGATTCAAAGGCTGAGCAGGCTGGAGGACTGAAAGGGAGTATGCTACCGTGGCCTCCATCCAGGACTCGCTCCCTGGCTCTCCAGCTGCCTGTCAATCACAATTTTTTTAGAACAGAACCTAAAGAATAGGAATGTGAACACGTTCTCCTGTGACCCCTCTGTGACAGAACCCTCCAGTGAAAGCTACTTATTGCAAGAACCCTCTGCCCCGGTCAAACACCCTTGCTTGCTGACACCCTGAACACAGCCATATTACCGTATCCAATATACTATATGATATGGTCAATGTTAATTACACTGTAAAAACATGGACAGTGACAAAGGGTATGTCAGGAGGATTACTTTTGACACATCAACACTCTTTCACCACAATAAACGCTCCAATAACGCCCACATCCACTTCCTTAGCTCCAGGTCCAGCCTTGCGTCCAGGACAGAGTCTGAGGCCACATTTCTGGGCTGACTCACTAACCAACCAACCAACCCCCTTCCTCTAACCTCCAGGCCTTGGGTATGTGAGTTCCCTGCTCTCCACCCCCTCCTACACCCCTGGCCCAGCTGTGCGGTTTAGGACAATGGTTCCGATAGTGAACAGAGCTGATCCAAAAACAGTCTTAGAAAAAGAGAGAGCGAAAGAGGGAGAGAGAGAGACAGACAGCTTGATAGATAGATAAAAACCAACAGTAAGTGAGCTTGAGTGACGGAGAGAAAAAGGAAAGGGAAGGAGTGAGAGTGATAGAGAGAGAGAGTGCGTAACAAGAGCCCTCACCGCAGTGCACAGGCCAGGCATCAGACTCCGGAAACACAGGGCAGTGTTCCCTACATCCTGCCTGGCCTAGCCCATGCTGCCAAACCCTTGTTATCACTGCTACGAATTACCTCCAGATTCCTCTCCTCCTCCTCCTCCTCTCTCCTCTCTTTCCCCTCTCAGCCTGAAGACCCTGAGCTGTTATGCATTCCAGAGGCTATTCCAATCAGCTGTCACCAGGTTGGTTCTGCTCCTTATAAGGTCAGGGCATTCCCTGCATGTTTCACAAACACGGCAGACTTATCAGATGACGTTTCATGGACAATTACTGCCCTGTCTTGCTCAGAGAAATCTCAGCCCCTATAGAGCTGGAGACACACATACTTGAACACACATTCTGGCACACAAACAAACTCTCTCTCTCTCTCTCTCTCTCTCTCTCTCTCTCTCTCTCTCACACACACACACACTCTGACAGAGCTGCAGGCTGAAAGCAGAGAGATCAGAGACAGACTTACATGAGAACAGTTAGGTGAGGTGGAATATGTAGGCAGATTTGCCTCAGGGACTGAGGGATTATGAGGAATGTGACATTGAAACGATGTGGATTCACCTGGTGGTATGGCAGCTCTTTGTTCCAAGACGGTTTGGAGAGATTAAAAAAAGAACTTCAAATCCCATGATGCAGGAATTGGGAGTAAACACCGCAAACAGGTGCTCCCCCGCGTCCCGGTGTATGCGAGGCTGTCTAGAACAACGCTCTTGTGATGAGTAGCCCTGCATACTGCACGACTAAAAAGCCTAAAGAGTAACCCCACATGAGAACATCTTTGGCATAACAGTAGAGTTTGATTTCCCATGTCAAATGCGATTTGATCATCACCTCAACCCAACTGCTTGCGTAAACCACATTTTGGTAAACTGGGATTGTTATGTTGTTGTACTACGGAGATAGCTCGAGGCCCACCTGAGTCCGGTCTGTGCTTGCACCTCAGATAAGAATCAGAAGCAAAGTAGGCTACAGAGCAGAGAGAACAGCACTACTTTTTTTATAGAATAAATCAATAAAAGGCCCACAACAATTGCTACAGACAAACTACAACTCAAGCTTTCGTTAGTTTAAGTAAATTAGCTTATGATTTATGTTCAAATAACTTAGTTCACATGATGCATGTAGTTTACAGTGGTGTAATGGGATAGACGTCGCCCGCTGATGTGCATTCATAGCTTTTTAACAAAATTACAGTGGAGAATCGTGAAACTACAGGATACAAAGCATTGTGGCCGTCCAGGCCTGCACACTTTTCTTCTGATGCGATCCAACAATAAAAGAATCGCAAACTACTTGTTCAAGACGCGGCACTTACCTGTTGAGTTGAGTGACAGTTATTGTTCTTAATTCGGGTTCGCCGCAGACAGACAACGCCAGGAAGGCCAGTTAGCGGAGAGGAACAGAGTTGAGCTTCGGTTTTCTCAGGATTCAATGATAGCCTACTACAGGACTGTGCAAGCCCCTCCCTTTAAACAGTAATCGCACATCTCTCATATGAGCTGGCCGGCTCTGAACATCGTCGCGGTCCGCTTTAATTGCAACACCAACCAAAACGGTTACTGAAGTAGCCAAGAAAAAAGAAAAAAAGTTTAGAAGCGAGTGCAGAAGTTATGAACTAAACCTTCCAGTTTTCAAAGAGCTAAAGTCGGGATATGAATACTGACGGAGTGAAAGTATTGGAATCTTAGCAAGCAGCCAGAGCTCCCTTTGAGGCGAGAATGCCCTTTTTTGGTTATCCTTTACGGGGCCTCTAGAAGAAAATCCTACGTCAGGAACGATCATATGAAATGTTAATCTTGGCGAAAAAGGGTCCGTCTGCACAAGCACTTAGAGGCAGCGTAAAATGTATTGAAGTCGTTACTGGATGTGCTTTTGATTGATACAGGCAGATACAACGGCACTTTAAACTTCTGACAACTCAAGTGTGTGTGTGTGTGTGTGTGTGTGTGTACGTGTGCGTGCGCGTGTTTGCACAGACATGGAAACGTCCCTCTTCACCCCAGTAGTTCCAGCCCACACATCACACCAGGCCTCCATCCCTCTGTTCATTGACCTTTTGTTTGTCAGCAAGCTTGAGGATGCAGGGCCAACCTGGAAACACAATAGAGCTGTTGTTTTACATGAACTAGAACAGGGATACTGTTCTTTGTCCCATGGTTGCAACAATGATCACCAGGACAAAGGATGTGCTTAAGAACATTAGTTCACTGGAGCAGAAATTTACATCCCTTGCAGCAACAATGCCACACGCAGCAGCAAACATGCTACTGTGCGGCTTATATTAAAACCCCCCTGAGGATTAGAAACTGAAGTACAGTCACAGCTGTCAATACCTCTCCAGTTTAACATGTTCAGATAGACACATGACCCCGCTCAGTTGGACCTTAAACCACCGTCACTCTCCTGCTGCATCATTTCCCTAGATTATCTACTGGGCCTGGGATGTGGGACATGTATACAGGTTATAATGGTTGTTGCAGGTTCCACATTTACATGATGACATCATGTGTTCAGCACAGCACAGTAGATTTTGGTTTACTTAATCCCTGATGGAGTTACAACATGAGCAGCGGGTTTATCAATACGACTTCATGGACATATTTGGAGATTGGGGCTTCATAGATTCAAAGACTTCTCCGGAGCTAAACATGGCTATGTTGTTGTCTGGGTAGCGATGAGCGTTGCTATGCATAGAGCTTGTGGTAAGAGCTTTACCTGCATGGAAAAGAAACCCACCTGCCTCTGTAGACATGTGTGGTCTCCTCTGTAAAGAGGACTGACAACAAGTCATTATAGGAGACATCATGTGAACATAACATGTATCACCAATAGAAAGATTATCTGTGAGTATCCTAAATCCAACCAATAATTTGACACAGAAGAGTTGAATACATTGTTGGACGAATGCTTGGAACATAACACCTGTGATTTTGCTGTATGGTGTTGTCAGCCTGGTAGAAGACTGACTCATTGCCGTCACTGTGCAGACAATCATTAACAGCAGAATGAGGATGGGACACTACAATTGTCTGGTTCTCATCTGACTTTGTGGCTAAGAGGGCGATACTCTATACTGTAGATACTCAAAGCATCTCACGCACAACTGCATGTTGAAAATTGCCCTCGATAACCAGCCGTTTTAGGTAATCGAAACGAGAGTTTGCAAGTCTAGCTTCTTTGCAGTGTCAGTGTAAGTCACAGTGACACAGACCACAGCAGCAGTGAAACAAGTCTCGTTGAAGCAGGGGTTCACCTCCATGTCAGATATTACATCGAGGGGGATGTTTGATATCACCACGGACACCGCATCTGCACCCAATCAGAGCATGGCCATCTGTGGATCATAAAATGTAAGAAAGTACATTAATATGAGTGTCTGCTATTCAGCGGGTCATAATGTCGCCTACGATCCATAGGAAAACACTGACATGTATTGTGCTGGACCGGTTTACAAGAGGCCAGTGTGGTGAATGGGCTGTAACTTTCACAGTCTTTGGTTATCAGCACTATCTCTTGTTTGCAGTGATCACATTTGCTTTAAATGGTTTCCCTATCAAAGAAGGCAAATATCTGCCACATTATTTAAGCAGACAACCCTTTTCAGAGTGTACCATCCCTTACATTGGACCAAGTATGGATCCAGTAAGTTACACAGAAAATCTACATATATTGACTCGTTGACTGAGTTATACACATTTTAAGGTGCAGATCTCAGAAGTCAGGGTTAATCTCCATTGAACATTGGACAGTGTCTACATAGTATTGGGTGTCCCCTGGTGGTGAAATGAGCAAACTACAACACCAGAAAGGGGATAATGGTCATCATGTTTCCTCAGTTCAACCAACTTCATGACCAGGGCTCTAAATTAACGGCGTCCCGTTGTCCGGTGTTCCAGAGAATTCAGTTCCCCTTTTCTTATGCGTGTGCAAAAGTTTTCTCTTGTTGCTTGGTTGAGCTGAATGTGATTTATATCATCGTATTAGTTTATAGTGTACTTTACCTACTTTCCATGAGCACAAGGTACATTTCTTGATGTTGGTTAGTCAATTTGCAATCAAATACAGGCTTTAAAGTATAGTATAATAAGTTGTATTGCTCAATCATTAGTCAGTCACTGTTTTCAGAGTCTGTAACAGCTAGTGCTAATCCGTCTAGTGTAGCCTACAGTAGAAGCACTACTGTAATTTACAGTACTAAGATATCCAAATTTGAACTGAACATGCCTAGTTATTCGTTAGCATTGTCTTGTTAGGACGGTTGTTTGTATTTTAGTTTATTGTTATTAATGAGATTATTGTGTTTGTATCGTTTTTAACACACAACCTTACGTTTTGTTGAAGGCACAAATAAACTGTTGTACTGTACAATAATTAGGAAAGTCAGTGTTATAATTATATAAAGCAATACAGTGATGCTGGGGATGTATGTTACTGTGATCATTATGTATAACAAGTTACATCTATACATCAGTGTTTTACACTGAGAACACAGGGGGAATACATTTCCCTGGGGGAACACATTTCCCTGGAGGCCTGAGGAAAGTGGTTTATAAAGTAAAGCAGTGATGCTGGTGATGTATGTTACTGTGATCATCATGTATAACAAGTGACATCTACACATTTCAAAACATTTTGAAAACCTTTAGAAACTTTTTTTCAAAACCTTTTTTCATAACCTTTTTTTCAAAACCTTTTTTCATAACCTTTTTTTCAAAACCTTTTTTTTCTAAACCTTTTTTTCTCTAAACTTATTTTTCAAAACCTTTATAAAAAAATAAATTAAAACCTTTTTCAAACCTTTAGAAACTTTTTACTACAGCCACACGAATAATTGTTTTAGCCCCACCATGAAACAAGCAAGAACATTGTGTATTCTATTGTGTTTAATGTGTATTCACATTGAAATTTAGACATTTATTTGAGCCCCACGACTGTATGGATTACTTAAATAGTGTTGCAAATAACCTAGACCCATGTCAGAATGTCAAAATGCAAACACACAAGAATTTACATTTTGGTACAGGTCAAGTTCAGTTTGGGACGGTTCATTTTGCACTTCGGGACGGTAATTGGACAGTGAGGAAAAAGCCCTGCAATACAGTGATAACGGTCATGTTTCCTCAGTTCAACCAACTTAGTACAACGTCATGACCTATACTCCCATCTGCAGCCCAGAGTGAGAACTTATTGGTCTGAGTTTGGGAAGAAGAGAAGAGAAATTAGGAAATACAGAGGCTATTAATTTTATTGTTTTATACATAATGCTTAGTTACATCATGTCAATGTATCAAATGAAAGACAATCAATGATAAATCTCAATGACACAGGCACGCACACATATTGATTCTTCACATAACGATTGCTTGACGTCAGGCTAAATCAAATGTATTTACACAAATGATATGATGAAAGTATAATATTAGGTTGTTCCACATGGTCAGTCCACTGTAATATTCCCAACCAAAAATAAGCAGAAAACTCTCAGCGAAATAAAAATCACAACTTCTCTCACAGACATTTTGTTACAAAAAGTTTGCTTCGTTCCGTCAGTCTCTCACATCCTCTGCATTTTAAAACACTTCATAATCCTCACAACACAGCACGTTTTATTTTGGTGAACTCCTACAATAGCTGAATGATAGGGTAGCTGCTAGCCATGTCCCAAGGTCACGCTCAAACAGGCTCTCCTTGGTCTGGTGTTTCTTACTGTGCAGCAAACATCTTCTTCCTGCCCTCCATCCCTGACAAGGCTTCCACGTTCTTACGCCAGTCAGTCTCCTCTTTCTGTGGACAGGAAGTCAAATCATGTAGACAGGAAGCAGCGAAAAGTCGTGCTTGAAGCACGTGATGTATTATGAACCACATTGGGAGCCTCTATTGTTGCTATACTGTAGGTAGGTAGGTTGGTACTTTATCAATCCCAAGGCAAAAACAAGACAAAAAACAGAAAATATTAGAATGATTTTTTTTTCTCTCCAGATTGTGACTAACCTTCTCCTCCTCTTTCTTCACAGTCTTCAGTTTGGCCTTGAAGTCTGCTTTCATGGACTTGGTTTCAGTCAGGGCCCCGAGCACAGCATCAGCTGACTTCTTCACCCTCTTAAGGTTAGGTCTTTTACGTCCCTTGAGCTCAAACATCTTCTGGCTCAGTGACTCGATCTGTCCGGGACCACACATCAGACATCAGAACCACACCACAGAGCCTCATCAACAGCCTGTCTGGTAACACTGTCAAACCAACCAACTGTCAACCCATCACATAGAGCTGCTCACAATGTGAAGCAAAATATCAAAGTACTGATGCAGTTGAGTGGCAGGCTACCTCAGTCTGGACTAGACCTGAGCACAAATACAAACAATGATTTTTCATTTTATAAACCTCATTTCAATCAGAAGTCTTTTTTATTTCTAGAATGGGTGCAATCTTTGCCTGGTAAATCGGTCCACAAGCCAATGGTGAGAAAAGCTACTAAGAGAAAAGCTGTTGAGATGTAAATATTTTCAAAGGCTGGAAGAAGGAGCTTCCTTCAAAGACTTCAGGTTACTTCAGGTAATCACAGAGTGTGTCTCGGTGAATCATAAACCCAAGAGTGTAAACTTAGGTTCATTTCCATCACAAAGAGAGTACCTCTTTGTCATTCTTGGCCACCTTTACTTCTATATCGTAGCGAGCGTCATCCACAACGTCAATCTTCTGGTGCAGATCCTTACACAGGTCCTGTGAACACATAGTACACACTCAATATAATCTAAGCCACCAAGGACTGCTCAGTAAGTGTGTGAAATTTATCAAAAGCTCTTTAAAAGCAACAGGTTTGGGATTCCAGTCAGTTGTCAGGCTGACAGACAGGAGAAGGCTGCGTGGAGCTGTTCTGGCGTATGTGAAAGAGATGAAGGGAGTGTTTTCTAGTAAAGCACCAGGGATTAGTCCTGACGAGAACTTCACTGGCTCAGTGTCAGGCTGTCCTGCTCATATACACCCCCCCAACCCAACCACCACCTCCACCCCCTGACGTGCCAGTGGTCTGTCTGTGCCCCAGTTATTTGTGTTTGGATCAGACAGGAGACTGTCTGTCTGCAGTGAAGCTGTCATTAGGGAGATTTGAACGGGCTTTGATCAGCATTGTTTCCAGATAAATGTTGTTTCTGACATCTTGTTTAGACCTGTTCACCACAGTCAAATCTCCTTGTTGTGCAGGTGCATGTTTCCTGACCAGGTCTGTGATTGGCCACCAACCTGGAGCTCTTGTATGGATAGGCCGGATAGTTTGAGGGGCGGAGCTTTCTCTTTTAGGGTGGTGTCTCTCTCTTCGATTTGTCTCTGCGCCTCCTCCACCAACAAGCTGTCTGCCTTTTTCAAAAGTTTGGTCTGTGAACAGGGATCAGAACAGAGCATCTTTAATAGTCTTACCATTACAAGACCTTTTAAGTGGGTGTGTGTGTGTGTTTGTGTGTGTATCAGACCCACAATACCTTCAGTAATAGCCTGCGGGTTGCTGAGTACTTGGGTTTTTTCTGAAACAGAGAAGCAGAACAGACATAGTCAGAGACCTCCTCTCTCTCTCTCTCTCTCTCTCTCTCTCTCTCTCTCTCTCTCTCTCTCTCTCTCTCTCTCTCTCTCTCTCTCTCTCTCTCTCTCTCTCTCTCTCTCTCTCTCGCACCGACAAACAGTTGAGCAGACTCCATTAGCCAGGCTAACGATGTTAGCTCACCTGCATACTGAGGGCTCATTACAGACAGGCCAGGGACCATGCTCAGGATGTCTAGTCTGATTAGGACTGCCTCAGTCCAGGTGTTCCACCTTTACCCTACACTCACCTCTGCTCCCAGAGACACGGTCTTGCCCATGGAGGGAGTGGGGATTTGTGTTTTGCTGTGTTCACGTAGACATGAGCTGGATGGACTTAGTCCCCAAGGGCTGATAGGCCCATCCGCTGCTTTGTAGATTAGAGAGTGTGGGGTGTTAATCCCAGGGGGTGAACCCAGGCTGAGGCCCTGTGGGGCTGTGGAGGCCGGCCCTGCCCTGCGGCTTAATGGTCGTGTGGAGTTGAGTGCAGTGTGAGTGTAGTGGATGGACCTCTTCATTATGCAGTGGATTAACTCCTGACCAGGGCTGTGGTGACGCAATACCCGCTGGTGTTCTGAAATTGCCAGTAAATGTTTGATTTCTAAATGTAGCACTTTTAGCTGTTGGCAGGTTGTTAGGGCAATTAGACAGGCATGGTGTGCAGTTTTTTATGACTAAAATTAAAAATGTTTACGGATGGACCATTTACTGAGCTAAATTTAATTGGTCCTTTTAAGGTGGTTTGTTATTTCACACGCAAACAACAACAGGGCATAGATATGTGGATCCATATCTTCAAAACACTCACCGGTCTGCGCCAAGCATGAAGGAAATCAGAAAACAAAAGACGTCCAAAGGACAAAGACAAAAAGAAGACAAACAAACAAGCCAAAATAGAGGTGGTTACTTTGTTCCATCACAGGGTGAAAATAAAGTAATTCCTGCTGATTGACAGTGGAGAGACTTACCCTTCAGACATGGCTGTGCTGGGCTAGGGTCCCTGGTGGAGAGCCAACATAGTTGAGGTCAGTGTTTGTTAGAAGCCTGCAGCCAGTAGACTGCAGAGCCAAGTTGGCAGTGCCTCACACAGAGGGCTCCACATGGCATACACAACAGATTACAACCCGCATGATCACGTCATATAACCGTCACAGACTGGAACAGGAATGTGTGAGATACTGTGTGACATGATAATAATATAAATTCACGCATTGTACCTTTAGGATATGACGTGTGGTGTAGCATATGACACCTTCTGCAAGGTCACATAAAACCTATCTACTGGATCATTTTTCACACAGGTAGCAATATTACATTCAGCAATGATTCTCTCATATACTGTAAAAGGAATCCAATAGGTTAGCACCATCCCTGTCCTGCACCCATAAACATTATGAGCCGGTGTAATTGAACACAAATCACACTCATGGCTGCAGCTATTGGACTGCAGCCTGGATGATTATCTGGCTGTAATTGTAGCGAGGCCCTCCGATTTTTATTTTCCTCTCGCTTTAAGCTGTCTGTCTCTCTTAGCATTCACCCTGTCTCTTTTTATCTATTTTCTCTCTCTCTTGATCTTCCCCTCGCTCTATCTTTCTCTGTCTGTCTGTCTGTCTGTCTGTCTCTCTGTAGTATGCCGGTCTGTCAGTCTACTGTCTCCGGTCATCACGTTGACAGCACAAGGACACAACATCAGTTGGCACAGCCGGGAATCCAACTGGCAACCTTCGGATTACTAGCCTGATTCCCTCACCGCTCAGCCACCTGACATTACCCGTCAGGTGGACACGTTTCACCTATCCATCTCTCATCCTCCGCATGCTCCTACACCCCGTAAGCAAAGTGCTACCACACAGGTGCTAATCCTTCCTGGTTATTGAGGCTTAGAGGACCGTAGAGAGCAGCGGGGCTTCATCTCCCAAGGCGTTGCGCTCCTACTGAGGAAAGGCCTGTCTGCCTTAATGTCAGCTCTCTGACATTACACAGAAGGATCGAACTGGTGACCTTCACTGTGACACAGCGCAGCAGGCCTTATTAGCTCTCTGTTAACACACACACAGACACGCACGCCCTGAGCGCGTGCACACACACACACATACAGTCGCATTTCTGGAGGGCTTACATGTGGTGGTGTGAGGCAGACATACATAGAAACACACATACACACACCCTAAATGTTGTGCTCCAACATTCTAACATTATTCAAATACAATATTCTAATACAATAAAATACAAATTATAAATTCAGTTTTGGTTGGAAATATCAAGATTGTAAGGAAGATATGGTCTATGACCTCCAACACAACAGCCTTGCAAGTTAGAATGAGGTTACACACACACACACACACACACACACACACACCGATCGTAAACTTTGTGTATGATGACCTTAAAGCGTCAGCTACAGAACCCTCTTGTTAACAATACAACAACTACCAAACAAAACATTCCTACATGGCTAATTACTTATCACTCTTATCATAACAAACATTCTGTCAGAACCCTTCCATTATCCAGAATTTCTATCTACCCTACACAATCAGATCACTTACCCGTAGAGAAAGAAACCAGTGTGAGCTTTGCTGTAATGTTGGATGGCAGAAAGCTGTTTGTGAATATGGATGATTGATTTATGGGTTGTGTTCCCCCTCTGAGAGCAGGGCTGGCTAAAATAGTCCCTCCGGATGCAACGCCTCTCGGCTCCACATTGGTCACATTAGAGTGCATCACAGGCACACCAAGTTCAAGGCGTCTCCCCTACTCCTGAACTGTCCTACCCATGACCTAAACGTGTCCTATCAATGTCCTACCTTTGCTCTGACCTACCTGTGCCATAGAACACACCTGTCCTTCCCTGTCCTGTTCTCTCCTGTTCAACCCCTGGTCCAACCCCTGTTCCAAACTCCCACCCTAACTCCCTCACAGGAACACTCCAGACACCTCCACACCACTCCACAAACACACAGGCTGATGGAGCAGACACTGTGGAAGATTGACTTGGTTTGAAAGAGACCTCTTCAAGAGGTCATTCTTGCATCTCGAACTATACATTTTTCTCCCCAGCTCCTCCCTCCCCTTGCAGAGATGTCCTCCATATTCTCTCGGCCTTGAGAACCTTGTGTCTCGGCGAGTGTGCCGTGTTAAATGTGGGCCCTGTTTGCTGGGAAGCCCTAACAGTCATTCCAGAGGCCGTTCTGCTGGAGGACGCTCATATCTGCTCCTGTGATGACCCCTCCAAAGACAACACAGCTCCGCTGGTCAGGTGGCGGCTCATAAAGACTCATAACTGGTTAATGGAGCGTTTTACGAGGCTGTCCGCTGCTGTGATTCACCGGTGCCTCAGGCCCTTGGATGAGATCAGACCAGAGCAGCGATGAGGGGCTAATTACAGGTGAAGATGATATGTGTGGGTGTGTGCTTTTGTGCATTTACTCTGTAGTCCCATGAAGCAGAAATCTATAAATTGTGTGTGTGTGTGTAGCCAGACCAGGGCCCACAGGACTGGTACTCTGTGTCCTAAGCCCTGTTGACCTCTCTCCGCCCACAATAGAACGTTAGAGGGCATGTACCAACAAACAAAGGCACTACTATATACACACACATACACATTTCGCCCCTCAACCCCACTCCCTTCTGTATCGACTCACACAAACACGCCACAGGTCAGGCAGGTATGCCTGCAATTGTCCCTGGTCTTGTTCCCGGGTCCAGAATAGCTCAGTAGCAGCTGATGGTGTGGTGTGATGCAGGGCAACACAACACCTCCTGTGGGGGGTGCGGGTGGGGGGGGGGGGTCACTATGATCTCAACGTGCCCCTCCGCATACAGGTCGTTTCCAGCCTAGTTAACCACTCAGCTTCTGCAGGGGGTTAAACCAACACAATTATCAGATAACAGACCCATGTCCCAGATCACAGCTATTGTATCAGTTAGTGGGTGCGCTTGATTCAGGCCATGGAGCAGACCCAATAGCTCAAGACTCCTAGATGAAACAAACGTACCTCCAGTATTTGGACACTGTGGGTGGGGTTGAGACAGGCTCTCTTTGTGTCTGATCTGACACTAAGCCAGGTGTGGTGGTATATAAGAGGTTTAATAGGCTGTCGGGTGTGTTGCTGATTGGAGTGATTTGACGCGCCCGTGTTTGATTTGACTTTGCCCGTCTCAACGCGGCTCGTGCAGATGGAGAGAAATGCCAGTCATTATTATTGCGTAGCTCCCTTCTTAACCAGCAGGATAATAACACCAGTCAGAGGAATTACCCACAGCTTAGTGGCTGTTTATTCTCCTCTGAGCTGCACGGGCGCGGGGTTCTCGGCCAATTCCGTCAAGTCATTTGACACATCAATTTCAAATATTGCATAATAACAGACATCAAGCACATCAAATACATTGATCAAACCCCTTAGAGTATTTGGAAATAATCCAAGAGGTGAATTTGATGAGCCTTCTGACTGGATCCTGCATTGATTCTACTGCTAAAAGAAAACAAATTATTTATACTGGTCCAAGTAGATGGCCCAGATTCAGGCCTCATGACATTTAGCACAGACAACATCTGTCCTCAAACACCCATGTTAATAGTATGAATATTTATTGAAAGACTGCATCTAATATCCTTCCTGAATAAAAACACTGGTGATGCAAATGAGCTGCAGTTCTAATATGATTTACCACAGGCCTCCCTGTGTGTGTCTAAGACTACAGTACTGTGGGTCTCATTTTAATTAGATTGGATTTACATAACGATTTCCTATTAACTGGGTCCCCAACGAACCATCCTGTAGTAGATAGCTTCTCCCCCACCCCCTCAACACTAACAATCCTGGCGATGCCTCACACTGCGTGCAGTCTCCCCCTCACCTCACCTCACCTCACCTCACCCCTTCACCTCACCTCACCCCCTCACCTCACCTCAGCCCCTCACCTCACCCCCTCACCTCACCCCCTCACCTACAGGTGGGTACCCAGTCATAGAAGCACACAGAAGTCTTTGTGTCAACAACACATCTCCTCACTCTCTGGTGGTGTCGCCTCGGCTGCTCTTGTCTACAGTACGGTTCACTGTGGATGAAAGGCTCATATATGGAAAAGGAGAGAGGGTGAGAGAGAGAGAGAGAGAGAGAGAGGGGAAGAGAGAGAGAGGAAGAAAGAGAGAGGAAGAGAGCTCCACGGGAGCAAAGCGTCAGGAGGCAGGGGGCCCTCGCTCGCTCCCTCGCTCGCTTGCTCCATCCCTCAACCAGCTTTTGACACACTTTACACAAAGTCAAAGCCTTCCTCTGAACTGGGGCACATTTCAAACAACCCTCCCCCCCCCACCCCCCCCTGTCCCGTTCTGTGAAACAGCAACCCAGGCGATGTCTCAGTCTGACCTAAAAACAACTGTGGGAAGACGATACCAGGCTCTCAGACACGAGGAGGACGCAACATCAAATATTTACCGAGCGGTGTACCAATCAGCGCGCGGGGAGTAAATTCGGCAGAGGGGCCCTTTGAACAGGACTCTGAAGCATCTGTGAACCACGGGCCCAAGCTCTGCTCCGAGTCCGCCTCTCTCAGTGGGGGATACGGAGATAAATACAGGCTGCTCCCTTTACTCCTTCTCCCTGCCCTCAATCCAGCCGAGTGAAGAAATAGGACAGCATGGTGGGTATTTCACTATGCTAGTTTCTTTCTCGGATTCTTTCAATGTGGGGATCATGAGGTGATGGAATTTCCATATGTATGATTCTCGCTGTGCTGAGTAATCCTGGCACCATGGTTGGGTAAACCACCACACACCAGCGACTCTAAGCTCCAGAAATTCCATTCCAACTGCTAGCAATTAAGGTGTGCTTTTAGCTAGAAGCCATTTAGGATTACAGCTACCCAGAATTCATTTGAAATATTCCTCAGAGAGCTGAAAGGGAGGCAAGGTTGTCTGTGTGTGAAAGCCAGGGCCTTTCATGTGTGGGTGAGTCAATCAGTGTGGTCTTCTGAGTAGAGAAAACATTCATCAGTCTATAGTTATGGCATCACACTGTTATTCAGCACCTCTTCTGGTTCCTTCATCTGTCCTTGGACTGGCACTCGAACATGCAGTGGTGCGTAATTCAGTTCAACCACTAGGGGGCAGGGCTTCGCTGGGTCGAGCGTTGAAGGACTGCAGACAGAATGAGAGGAAGAAGCTTTGAACGCTAACTCTTAATGAGAGGCTTGTAAATATGTAAACAAAGTTAGAGGGGCTCCACAGAGCAAACCACAAGGACTTCCATCCCATGTACTCTGAGGAATGGATAGATGCATTCATATCCCCCAAACACACAAAGGAATGGAAAGATAAGGGTTTATCGTGGAGTCCCATCTGTGAATTGTTGTGGTGTTCTAAAGCAGGATGCTGTGAACAGTGGCATCTATAGCTGCCACTCATGCAGAGATTATGTGTTTGTGCTTGAATGTACTCAAATACATAAACATCTGGCTGTGTGGGGGTGGCGTCATTTATCACACACAGGCGCACACGCACACACATGCAGACACCCCCCCCCACACACACACACATAAACACACACACAACACTCACATACACACACACACACACACAAATGCACCGCTCCTAGGGGATCTTGAGGAAATGCTGTTTGCTGTCATGGGACTTGATGGTGCGTGAGACATGAGAGGAGGGTGAGGAGGGTGAGGAGGGGGGGAGATGAGGATGGCTGACGGCGGAGGGCAGCGCAGGGTCACATCAGAACGCAGTCAGAGGTCAGAGGTCAGGGGAGGCACACCCGGCTGTCTAAGATGTGGCCGTCGGTGAAGTGACCTCTGACCCAGTCTGCAGGGTGGGTCAGGCTTTAGACCTCAGCAGAGCCGATGAAGAAGGGCTCCAGGGGGGATTTACCAACTCCCACTGGAGGATGGGGACAGGGGAGAGATGCTGCCATGCATCTCCATCCTGCTAATCATATACAAACATACGATTTACATTCACGTGAATGTACGTTCAAAGACGCGCAATCAAGTGATGCCGAATGAGAATGTCTCGTTTCATCTGTAAATACCGTTACGTCGGATGAGATTTCGGTCCAGGATGAATTTCCTGTTGATGAAGTGGTACACAGATTCTTCTATTTCTTTTCACTTCCCATAACTCCCCCTAGACACACATCCAGGAACAACATAAGCTGTAGCCTACAGGAACCATAAGGTGTCTGCTAATTAGCTTATAACCCTGAACAAATTACTCTCTGTCTGCATAGATTGCAACAAATAAAATGAGAAGACGGAGACGTCTATTGTTACGGTATGATTGGGGAGTGTAGGCGTTGAAGGGAGAGAGGAACCCTGATGGCGACAGACATCCATCCCTCGACACGTCGTCCATCAAGACACTCGAGGACTGGAAGCTAATAAATATGGTTTTAATTCAAAACGGAGGTGAACTGAAACCCACGACAGCTCACAGAAAGGACCCGCAGTCTGACAGTGCTGACACACTCTTCTAATGATATCCACTCACACACTCATACGTACACACACTGCAGGCACACACACACACACACACACACACACACACACACACACACTCACACACACACACACACACACACACACACACACACACACACACACACACACACACACACACACACACACACACACTGCAGGCACACACACACAATATTTCCAGTGATGGCATGGATGTCTGGGTGTTATGATTGGTTGACACACACCTTCATTCATGGTACACAATCACAGTCGGTCTCTCAGTACAGAAGAGAAGAGCAAATCAGAGCCAAGCAGAGTAGAGTCCTTTGCACACATTTATATTAGCTTCCCTGCTCTCCGGACATCGTGATACGGTTATCTCATGACGTACTCCAATACACGCACACACATACAGTTACATCCACACACACCCACAATGGAGCTAGACAATTTGGGTACAGCGTCCTTTGTGGTTTGGTGTGAAGTTTAATCTGCACTATATTTGGAATACCAAACACATCGCCTGGCAAAGAGCTGCCATGTGATTGAGCGAGCGAGAGAGAGAGAGAGAGAGAGAGATGCTATCTTACTCTCTCATCCGGTCGTCTGGAGTCCTCGAGAAAGCCCAGTTCTGAGTCTGTACTCATCCACCCCCCAACCCCCACCACCACCACCCTCCCATCCAGATTGCGTTATTCAAAATACTTAGATAGGGTCTGATTCACATGGGGGCGGGGGGATATAAAGCAATTATCAATACTGGGGACTAGACAGGGAGAAAGATAACGAGGTACATAGTAAGGTGTGCGCTCACATTTCAGTGTTGTTCATAATAGCTGGAGGAATGCTGGCTAGTGTCCTTGAACACGACATATCAGTGGAAATAACGTATGACCACTTTTGACCATATTCATCAGATTCCACAGGTGTATCGACATCTGTAACAATAGAAGTGAGCAGCTAGGGCAGGGTTAAAAACTTGAGTCTGGATGGTATTCACACACACACAGACACGCATGCATAGAGATGCACAAGAACACACACACATACACACAAGGGTTGGATATGAATTCCTCTTAGTGGTGTGCAATATATCCGTGCTGTGAAATTCTGCAAATGGGGAGCATTCCAACACTTGTCAAATAACAGAAGGCCAGGGTAATTTAGCTCTGTCAATGTCGGTGTAGTGGGGCTTTCATCCATTTCTCTGTGTGTGTGTGTGCACGTGTGTGTATATGTGTGTAAGTTAAAATCCTTGAGGAGAAAGAAATCTGGGCCACAATCCTGAGTTTCCTTCCCAGTACTGTGCTGTCTCTGTCTCTGTGTGTCTTTCTGCTCTTTTTCTGCTACGGTTATTCACGTCTGGTGCTTCATTGACCTCACTTAGCAACAAGTCTGATGGAACCAGGACTCTGTAACTGGGAGAACTCAGCCCCAAACGCAATCTCTACCTTAGGCTGGCAATGACACCAGACACTGTATGCTGGGAAAAGCCTCTGCTTTAACTCTGAGATCAGAGATCAGTGTCCTTCCAACATTCTCTCTTTGATGGCTTTGGCAGTTGTTTATTTGTCTTCTAGTGAGAGATGGAAGATTGTTACAAGCTCTCAGTGGACAGAGATTGTTGTGGGTCATTTTGAAAGGTGTTTTTTATGTATTGTAGCAAAGTCACCGACAAACCACGTGCCATCACACCTTTCCCCTACCCCCGACAAGGAGAAAGGGGGTTTCCCCCCTTGTCCTTATTTCCCAGAGCAGGAGCTTCAAAGCTTCTGGCCCAGCATGGGGTCAGAAGGTAGACTAAAATGGTCTTACAGTATGGAGACAAAGGATTTTAAGGGAGAACTAACTTTTCTGGATTTATGAACATAATCTTAAGGACTACATGGCTCATGGACACTATTTCAATGACAGTAGTTGATGTGTTATAATGTGTGCTTTTCTCATTTACTTAAAACGTTGTTTAATTGAGGTTTGATTATAACTTCCCTTCAGGTATAGTTAAGTCAGCCAATCTTGATATCAAAATGATTGTACCATACTAACAAAACCATTTATGAATGTTGTATTGTTATATTCTGAAGTTTAAGCATTCCATGGACAGTTGAAATAACGGAACTCAAAGCTAAGAGCCACTTCACACCTGGGCAGATCTCAGGACGACGCCCAGGTGGGGAGTAACTGACCAATGAAAGAGGTCACCTTCACGGGGACCCCCCTGTTCTTTGGAGTATAAAACCCCCAAACGTACAATCACCCCCGCTTTTTCGCAAGGATTCACTGGAAGTGTTCGCGACACATCTGACCTATCCTTCTCAATCCTCAACTCACTGGACCACCAGGAACTTGAACGAAAAATTCCTTTGCTCTAACCGTTTGACAACGACGAACGGAACTTTGACTCTTCTTCTTCAAACTGACAACAGTAACTGCTATATTGCTACATTTCTTACTTTTGAACATTGGCATATTGTGATTTAATTTGTTACGTTTGATTTTAGTTTGCAAATGATTTAACCTAACTTTCGTTAGGATTAGTTAACATACTCTCCCATTGTTCTCCAGAAGCCTATCTCTCTCTCTCTCCCTTCCCACGCGCTCTCAACCTACCATCGTGTACCAACCCTCATCATAGTTTAGGACCTACTGTATACAGTTCAACTCAACTCACTCTCAACTAACATATAACTTCTCTGGTATTTGTTCATTATAATTACATGTCCTTAAATAAATCATTGTTTATAATACTCGCGTTATCCCTCACGTTATCTGATCTGCTCTACTTTCATAGAATTCACTACTTAAGATTAGACTGATTATTACGAAGGCTATTATTCAATAAGGTTTCCTCTGTCCCTTCAACAAATAAGAGGTGGTGCCCCCAAGAAATAGATACTTTATTATAAATGAAGTATTGCTAATCTTAAACGAGCAAACCCCGCTACAGTATGTTTGCCTTTGTCTTGTACTGTACATCTGTTGAAAACCTGCCATTGCAGGCCGTGGTACAAGAAGGGCTCTTGTTTATTTTTTGTGCCCAGGGTTGACAAAACAAAAAGGATTCACCAATGCAAGATTGCGATGCAGCAAAACCTGTTTTTTTTTCAGAGAAAAGAGTGACATCCATTAAATACAGATCACAAATTTCAATCTCTTTAAAGTGTTCTAAAGTAAATGTGCTTTTGTTACTCAAAGACTCCAATTCTTTCTCTCCTAGAATAGAATCTTAGTCGCCTACACCAGAACAACACAACATGAAGCAGAGCATGAACCTTCCTGGAAGCAGAAGTCCCTGGCTTTCCATCTCACCTCCGGATCACCTGACATGCCTCACAGCTCTCCTCCAACACAATGCTATGCTGAATTTCCAATAAGCGTTACTCGCAATCTTGAAAATCCCTTTTTATCCCACAATAGGCCAACCGCACTAGGGAACATGTGAAGTGTAATGTGAAACCAGATGTACTGAGAGCCAAGGAAAACCTCATCTCAGCCTTCAACACCTCACTGTCATAGAGCGCACCGAGGCCTCTCCGTTCTGCTCGGACGTGTAGATCCAATCCACTCCTCTGTTTGTCGGTCCACTCATATCTGTGACACATTTGTCATGTTTATTTATAGCCGCCTACAGTACAGAGGAGATTCCGTTCTGATGAATCGACTAACGAAGACAGCCCAGTCCTCTGGGTCATTTCTCTTCAGATTAAAAGCTTATATTTAAATTATGTTTCTGTGAATCTACAGACTGTCTTTGATATCTCTCTAGAAGAGTCTTTTGTTAAAAGCTTTGTGAACAATGATGTCGTGAGGCACCCTTATTGCATCTTGAATGAATTATTCATGTTTGTGAAACAAATTTGGACAAATTACATAAATGGATGAAGATTCATTCGAGGACCGGAAACCTGGGATTGTTCTGAAGCACCACAAAAGCGGACAAGCTTTCGAGCTTGGTGGCACAATTACATATAAAACTCAAAAGGGTTTTTTACTTGAACATGAACATTTACAGATCAAAGGAATCTAACAAGAATTGAACTATCCCTTGAACTTCAGACTCCTTGTTGATTGTCAGAGACAGCTGTTTTCCACACCTTCACCTGTCCTCACATTTCAGCTCCACATTTTTACTAAGATAAGACATACCTTTATTCGTTCCACAAGGGGGAAATTCTGGAAATTATTTACCTTAGCCGTGCTAGCTATGCTAGTATAGTTTAAGATATGAGAACAACATGTAAATGTTGTAACTTCTGAACATCTTTAGTGTAAGTATAGTTTATGTAAGAGAACTTTCTGTACTTTCTCTTAATTCATTAATATGCAGTTTATAGTTCTGTGTATTTATTTACTATTGAAACAAAAATACGAAATGCCAACCCAAGATCAGACATGACTCACCAAATCTTCGAGACAGAAATTATTTTAATGAGAAAGGCCTATCTGATTCTCGATCTTTAACTAAGAAGTTATTTCGATCTGCTTAGGATTCCAGAATTGCACCATATTCAGACATATTACAAGGAAGTGTCCAATCAGATTACATTGAATGACCTTTGTAGTCTGCCTATCACGAGCCTGAGGTCCTGACTTAATCAAAGATGATCAGCTCAATTTGCCCTGCCCGACTGCTAATTGTGTTCAGAATATTGAGTTTCCACACACTTCCAAATGTACGCTCATACACGCACAATCACACAGATAGTACGTTTACACCAGTTGAAGACAGGGGTCAAACACTGGGAGAGCACTCCTATAGAAAGCTTGAAAATATGATCTCCTGACACCTTAGATCTGTCCTCTAAAACATGTATATATGTGTGTGTGTGGATGTGTGTTGTATCTCTGTGTGTGTGTGTGTGTGTGTAATCTCTCTCTCCCTCTCTCTCTTTCTCTCTCCTCTCTCATTCTACCACTCTCATTCATCTCTTTCTCATTCTGTCTCCTCCTCCTCGTCCTTCTCCTCCTGAGACACAGCCGTCTCAGACAGGCACTCTGGGAGAGAAATGAAAGGCTCAAAGGCTCTGTGTGTGTCTGTGTCTGTGTGTGTTTATATCTCTTTGTGCACATGTTAGTGTATGTAATGTGTGTATGTGTGTCGTGTCTGTGTGTGCACGTGTGTGTGTGTGTATGAGTGTGTTTCTGTACAGGAGCATGGAATAGTGTTCCTATAATAGCACATGCATTGTCCCAAACTGTGATAACCTGTAAAAGGTCATAACTCCAACAATGTGTTGATTGTCACCTGCCCTTTTCCTACACAATTTCCCAACCCCACCATCACCATTAGCGAGACATGAGAGTCATTCTGTCTCATACGGAACAAGCACAACGCCCTCAAGGCCAAAAACAGGAGAAACGTCCAATTAAATTAAACCTAATTCAAATTACTTCAATTAAATTAAACAACGCAGTAAAGGTTGATCGCCACAGGTGATGAAAGCCGCTTATTGGAGACATGCCTCCTGTGCTGTAGAGACACCGCTGCCTCCTGTGCTGTAGAGACACCGCTGCCTCCTGTGCTGTAGAGACACCGCTGCCTCCTGTGCTGTAGAGACACCGCTGCCTCCTGTGCTGGAGAGACACCGCTGCCTCCTGTGCTGTAGAGACACCGCTGCCTCCTGTACTGGAGAGACACCGCTGCCTCCTGTGCTGTAGAGACACCGCTGCCTCCTGTGCTGTAGAGACACCGCTGCCTCCTGTGCTGGAGAGACACCGCTGCCTCCTGTGCTGGAGAGACACCGCTGCCTCCTGTGCTGTAGAGACACCGCTGCCTCCTGTGCTGTAGAGACACTGCTGCCTCCTGTGCTGTAGAGACACTGCTGCCTCCTGTGCTGGAGAGACACCGCTGCCTCCTGTGCTGGAGAGACACTGCTGCCTCCTGTGCTGGAGAGACACTGCTGCCTCCTGTGCTGTAGAGACACCGCTGCCTCCTGTACTGGAGAGACACCGCTGCCTCCTGTGCTGGAGAGACACCGCTGCCTCCTGTACTGGAGAGACACCGCTGCCTCCTGTGCTGGAGAGACACTGCTGCCTCCTGTGCTGGAGAGACACCGCTGCCTCCTGTGCTGGAGAGACACCGCTGCCTCCTGTGCTGGAGAGACACCGCTTGGGGCTGGGTGTGTAGCGTTCTCTACAATGCAGAATTGACCAGAGAAAGAGCTGTGTGGAAAAATGAAATTTGACAGACAGAGGTGAGAGGGAAGGAGGGAGGCAGACAGAGAGAGAGAGACAGAGAGAGAGAGAGAGAGAGAGAGAGAGAGAGAGAGAGATGGAAAAGTAGGGAAGAAACATAGAGAAGGAGATGACTTGAGAAGGGAGAGACAGAGGGAGGGAGCGGGAGAGAAATAGAGATATGGTGGTGCCGGTGGGAAGGGGGGAGAGCCCATACCTGCTGGGCTGCCTGCCATCAAATCTAAACGTTATGAGACAGCAAAACGCATTAGAGCCTATTGAAAATGTCCTTACTGCCAGGCACAGTCTCACTGGGGACATGAAGCGCCTTGCCTCGATAACAGTCAGGGATCTAATTTGACGAATGTGCACTTATTTTGCTATTCCTACAGTAGGTACTGTACTGCCACTTAGGTTTTGTAGAAATATAAAAATGCATGCTCCTTTCCCCTCCCTTCCCATCTTTTCCTCTCCTCTCCCCTCTTCTCCTCTGCCCTCTCCTCTCCCCTCTTCTCCTCTGCCCTCTCCTCTACTGTCCTATCTTTCCCTTCCCCTCTTTTCTTCTCCTCTCCTGTCTTTTCAAACCTTGATGTAAGAAAGCATTCACACAGTGTTGTATCAACATGTTTTGATGAGTTCAATCACCTTACTAACTCCCTGCTCTCGAGTTCTAGGCCTAGCACAGGCCTAGCCCCAACCCTATACCCCTAAACTTGAATACATTAATGACATTAGACCTCTTCAACAATAATACAAATTGTTTGTCTGAGTTTGATAGCCTATTGGCCCTTTAATTTCAAACATGTTTTGTATTTAAATCCCTCTGATGTCCGGCAAAAAGCTTTTAGGATTTGCATTCAGCAGTGCTTCCAAGAGTGTTGTGTTTGACCTCTGCATTCGGGATGTAATTAGCTTAGCGTTCAGTGACACTCAGAGACAAAACTCTTATTAATCAGGCCTAGTCCCCTCCATGCTCTCTATCAATCCTAATATTAATTCTCAGTGTCAGAGTGTCGCAGAGTTGACAGGGGGCCTCGTCGGGGAGTGTGTATTTTTCTTTCGGAAAATGAATTTACCTTTGACATCATAAATCATCATGTGCTTCGGCTTTACTGTATTAGACTAGGTTCTATTAGCCAGGAGATTACATCATCATCATAATCCATGAGGCGCACAGTACTGGAACTACTTATCCCAGATCCACCACTGAGAGTGAGACAGTGGGGGATTTGAGCCCTGCTGATATGCTAATGGGGCACTGCTAGGAAGACCAGGAGACGAGGACACACACATCCCTTCCAAATGAATGGATGAATCCCAAACACTTGAGAAGAGGAGATGACGTGTTCAACACTATTACCTCGAAAAATGATAAATGCACTGCACAGCAGCAGTAAAATTAGCTCTCAGCCTCTGTCAGTTTGTGACATTAGAAGGGGACGACAATCTGCAGGGATTCTGTTATTCAATCCAATGAATCCAGATTCTGTAGTCCCATTTCTGATGATAAAAGTATTGCATCTATCAGTCTCATACCATGTTCTGTCAGTACCCAGACTAGATGAGCCAAGATTCCAATATCTTTTGGAATCTTCGCTATAGATTCGAATACATCTTTGGTGGATCTGTGCAATTCACCATACATTTACATTACATTGCATCCAAGGTACTTTAAGAAATACCAAAATAAACACTTATCTGAAGTCTCCTGATTAATGTCAACGACTGCATCTTATATATTTCTTTGACACAATTGACACATAGTGCTACCTTTCGGTCCTGATTCAGAAATGTTTTATTCATGCAGCAATGAAAAATGAAATATTGCAGGAAATTACAGGTTGAATGCATGTTGATGCTCAAGAACAGGTCCTAGAATATACATTATTATTTAAGGTCCACCCCCTTAAACTTGCAGTGACATGAAAATACAGGTAGTCAGTACAGCATGTGTCTAATATTCAGGTAGTGACTGTTTTCCCCCTTCACGACACAGCATTTCTCATACTTTTCTTGACACCTTATCAGCAGCTACAGCCAGCGGACTGTTCGTTTGCTCAGCTCTTGCGATTCTTTAATTTTTAATTTAGAATTCAATCAGCCCGCTTTCCTCATCTGCACAAAGGAAATTGCCAATGCTAATGAATAGCACAGGAGACTCGCACAGCCACAGTTTAAGCCAAAATAAACACTGTTTAATTTCTCAGATAAATTATGGAAGAGTGTGTCCCTGCACTTTAATTTCTGCTGGGTAAATGCTACATGGCTTGTGGCAGGTAATAGGTTGGAACAGTGGGAGGTCAGTGGATAGGGCCAGTCCTCAGTGATCATGGAGGGAAAAGATTCTCTAGGTTGCATGCAAAGACAAGTGGGACAGCCATTGTCTTCAAATTAAGACCGGAGAGATTTGAATGAAAGGATGGGACATTATTTAAAGGAGCTACCATGGATGTCCGAAATAAAATGTCTCCATCATAAAATAGAACGTGACACTAACTCCAGCTTCATCTTGGGTCTTGTGTGACTGGTTTAGACACACTCCTCTCTGAGCCAACCAGTAGACATCAGCTGCAGGGCCTTTCTTTAGCTTCCAGTGAGACACTAAATTGGTCTGGTCCCTCTCCCTTTCTCTCCCCCTCTCTCCTTCTCTCTCTCACTCTTTCTCTCTCTCTCTTTCTCTCTCCTTCTCGCTCCTTCAATGTCTATTCACCTCTTCCTCTCTCTCTCTCCCCCTCCCCCTCCCTCTCTCTCCCTCTCCATCTCTCTCTCTCTCTCTCTCTCTCTCTCTCTCTCTCTCTCTCTCTCTCTCTCTCTCTCTCTCTCTCTCCCTCCCTCTCTCTCCCTCTCCATCTCTCTCTCTCTCTCCCTCTCTCTCACAGACGAGAGCAGACAGCGGAAGAGCAAGTGGAGCGCACATGGGTGAGGCTGGTCTTTCCCTACAAACAAGGACAATTACAGAGGCTCTGAACACAATTTGGCCAGAACTATTTGTGGACATGTACTGCAAATGAGCGACCTGTACCACATTACGAATCATAGAGTTTCTCCACGTTTTTTTTGTTGTGGACAATTTAAGAAAGCTCATCTCTTAGCTCTACACTTATACAGTAATTTCTCTACAATACTGTTTCCTTCAAGAAAACCACAATAAAGCAATCATTGCTTTAATCAAAGCTACAGTACACCGTGAGTAAACACATCATTTACTCTCAATAGGTAGGATAACGTGACAGGTAGGACGTTCCACATATCACCTCCATTACATTTACATTTAGTCATTTAGCAGACGCTCTTATCCAGAGCGACTTACAGTAAGTACAGGGACATTCCCCCGAGGCAAGTAGGGTGAAGTGCCTTGCCCAAGGACACAACGTCAGTTGGCATGACCGGGAATCGAACTGGCAACCTTCGGATTACTAGCCCGATTCCCTCACCGCTCAGCCAACTGACTCCCTTATGCCTATAATCCTGTCACTATGCTAAATACTCTATGATCTAGACATTACTGCAATCACATTTAGACATCAAAGCAATCAGAGGGAGGCGTAAACCTCAACCCTTAAACCCTTCTTATAGTAAGTATTTGAGAGGCCCTCGGTAGTTCGGAAGGAATTAAACCCTGCAAAACCCAGGCTTAATCTGCCCCTTGGAGCCTCCCTCTATGGCAATGTCACTGCCAAGCATCTCTCGCTATTTTTTTTTAGAGGTATCCTCTAATTAAAACAGAAGGAGGCTTCAAATGTCCTTAACTCTAATCCAACCTTCTGAAGCTCTGCCAGGTTCCTATAACAGCATCTGTCACAGGACCAGGCTGCAATCAACCATGGCTGTTTCATGGTACTGATGGAAATACCTGTGAGATCAGGAATTGGAGTTATCCTCGCCTTGTCATAATCCAGAATCCAGGCTTCTCTCGTCATGTCTTACTGTAGCCAGAACATATGTGTATTTTAGGAAATTTGGAAAATTGAATGAGAAACCGACACTATACTTCAACAGGAAGAATGTCAACCTGTTGTATTTTTCAAAGAGTGACATTTTCCCCCAGTGCTCCCTCTATCTACTCAGGACCTATAACATTTACCAGGCATGGAAGTCACTGTCCTCATGATATTCAGGAAAAGAAGCAATTATAGATAGGAACAATACATGAAAGAGATTGGCCAACACATTTAATGCCGCTTTCTCTATAATGAAGGAGATAATCCAATCAGAAGGGGGATGCAGGAACATAGGAGGTGAATCTGAATCGTGGATGTCTGGAAAAAGGACTGTTTCTTTTGCTGGTTTTGATGAGATTCTATATTGGTTTTGAGGCAAGGCCCTGATTTTCTCACTGCCATTACTGCTAAAACCAGCCTTCAAAATGTTACAGGGAAGAGTGGCTATGCTTTGAAACAGTTTGAGTTATCCTTTGATGACGCATAGAGCAGGATTGTATAACCACTTTTCTTCAAACCTGATCAAAATGTCTACCAATTCAAGCTGACTGAGATCAACATAGAGAGAAAGTTACTCTGTGAACAGTAAGTACATGTAGTTAATTCAGAACACAATTTTGCCAGTCAAGAAGTGCCATTTTAGCCCCCTAAAAAGAACAATCAAAATATTTTGTAATCAAGTCAGCTGTGTCTCCATGACAATCAGTGTTTCCAGACAAAAAAATCAGGTCCAGATAAAATTCACAACAAAGCTAAAAGTCTGTGTTTGCAAACATTTGTTATGATGTCTGACTGAAACATGTCACCAGGTCAGATGAGCTTCTGTTTTCCCACCAGATAAGAGGCATCAGGAGCTGCCTTACCTCTGGAACAAAGGCCAGGCTAGTTGTGCAGCGGGGGGCTTAGACTGCCCGTCTGATCTGCTGTAGGGACTGGGCGGCCATCTGGCCTCTTCTCATGCACACTGCAACAAGGGGAAAAGGGTTCATGTCACTGAGCCTGTGCTGTTGTGGCAGTGATTGTAGAATGAGTGATGGTGAGCGGGGTTATGACATACTCTTTACTCTGCTCATTGGATTAGCCACTGCAGGGTTAAAGTTGGGGTTGGACACACCAGATCAAAGCACGAAGGGGCTTGTTGATAAGATGTCTGTAGGATGTGGATTCAGAAGGTGAGATGAAGCCAGGATGGATGTGAGAGAATACAGTGTGTGCTGCTGAATGACCTTTCTTGGCTTTGGAATGGTGTATTGAGATTTAAATTGAGATTCAAATGTCAGAACTTTATTAAGAATCATCTATTTATTTCTGTCTTGTTTTTCTCACAGTTTGAGACACACTGAGAGGTCTGCTGGTTATCTGACAAGCATTCCCTTTTTGATCACCTGAAGGGAGGTAGAGTGAGAGAGAGAAAGAGAGAGTGAAAAAGTAGAGATAGAGAGAGGAGAGAGAGTGAGAGCGAGAGAGAGAGTGAAAAAGTAGAGATAGAGAGAGTGAGAGGAGGATAGAGTAAGATACTTCAATGTCACCTCCCTCCATCCAATCTGGGCGGCCACCCTTCTGAGAATGATTCACATAGTGAGGCATAATTACCAGCGTGACATTTCCTTTTAATTGGGTTACCAACGACTTCTCGCCAGGATTCTCAGGCAAAGGTCATTTTCTGGCCCAAGTTAGAGTTTCTCTTCCTATGTTTCCACAGTGGCAGAATAATTGATTTGACTGTCAATAGGGTTCTCGCATAGGCGAATATTCACTGATAATCAGCCAATGTTGTGCTGTGACTTAAAAACGACATACTGCAGGAGACCCAGCAGAAAGGGGGCATGCCTGTGAGAGTCCCTGTGGAAACTAGACCCTTTCACAGGCAGGCAACTTTCTGTTGTTAACTAAGGCTAATTAGCTAACTGAATAAAGCCTGTGAATCTTCTAATTTCCTTCTTCATATTATCTGCATCCAAGCAATTAACCAGATTATTTCTGCCTGCATCATCAGACTGAGCCGGGAAGACTTTGCATGGCAACGCCTGACAAAATATGTTCAGAGATGAATCCATCCCTAGGACTTGTTGACAACAAATAACACAATATTAATTTCACAGGATGTTTCTCATTATAAATCTGCACCCCACATACTTCTATAATTAATCTGTATTCACGTTTCCTGGACATACAGCACCACATCTTCAATTGGCACTGGCGCACGTCAGCTTAGTTTTACAACTGATTATTCTTCACCATATTGTTCTCTCAACTGGCTGTTGATGGAATACAATGTCATCGGACACCTTTACCTATAACTCAATCCTAACCTAGCTCACCTAATTCTATCAATTGTTTGGTTTATAAGGTGAATCAAGTTAGTTACAACCGTGGTAGAAAACACAGAAGATGGCTGCCTTGTTCCAGTAGACATATGGAGTACTGCTCAGTAACGACAGTAACAACATCCGAAACTTCAACCAAATGCTACATGTTCTGAGATTTTTTGTGCGAACTGTACCAGATCTTGTCATGACCCTCATGGCCTCTGAGCGAACCAGCCAGTTGTCTTGGTCTCTAACGCCTCCTGCCAGCCATGGCGAATCAGTTCCTGTTTTAACGATCTCTCCGTTCACTCAGTTTACATTCCACAATTAACTAATCAGGTCAGCTACAAGGGGAGCTGGCCTCGAGGTGTTGCCTAGCAACCATGGCGCCGCGGCAGAGTTGCATGGCTGATGTGTGTGTGTGTGTGTGTGAGAGAGAGTTACTGCTGCAGTAAAACTGTCTCAGAGAAAACTGATTTGTAGATCTCTTCTGTGTGTCAGTGTAGAGGACGATTCGAGGCTCTTCAAGAAAGCGCGCTTTTATTATCCTGTAAGCAAGGAAAAATAAGAATCTACGTGGTGTACTGTACTTGGTGTTGAAGACTGTTTCGTTGTCGGAACACCTTCATCATGGTCTTTCGTACATTGCTTTCAATATGAGAGTCTATCTGTCTCTCTGATTGTCTTCCTCTCACTTCTTTCCTCTCACTGTTTACCTCTTTCTCACAGCAAGTACAGTTGGGAAACTGCTGATATAGTATTTCCCTGCCAAACTGCAGACTTTGTGGTGGAGATGAAGATATAACCTGTTATGACCTCCTTGTAAACCAGGCTGTTGCGTAACATCATATAACGCTTACACAACCTTCCAATGGCCTCCCTAAGTGCACCTTAATGAGCACTGATGAACTGCTGATTAATTGGCAATTAGAGCTCTACTTTATTGCACATCAGCAATATGGCTGGGCGGTGCTGGAGTGGGGCAGCTTGATAGAGCAGCCGCACGCGCTATCATCACGAGCAGAGGAACGGTTCTGTCTGTGGGGGAGGCCATTACAAAACAATCACAATTGCTTTGGTCATGGCCTCATTGCAGTGGCTATCATGTTTTTGGATGACGTGACGCCCTCCCCTGCAGAGGCACTAGAAGCAGTCTGATCCTGCTGTGTGAAGCCTCTTCAATACATTCTGTACAATACATCAGGGAGTCAGGTGGCTGAGCGGTGAGGGAGTCGGGCTAGTAATCAGAAGGTTGCCAGTTCGATTCCCAGCCGTGCCAAATGACGTTGTGTACAACGTCATTTGCAAGGCACTTCACCCTACTTGCCTCTGGGGGAATGTCCCTGTACTTACTGTAAGTCGCTCTGGATAAGAGCGTCTGCTAAATGACTAAATGTAAATGTACATGGATAATTTGCCCTTGACAGTAGTGCAAATGGCTAACTGTGCCATGCAACATCATCATGGTCATTATTGTCATTTTCACAGCATACAAAAAGTACCCTCATCCATACGCTATCCTGTGATTAGGTTGAAAATGCGTGGATGTCTGAAACGTTCCTATAATGGAGAAGACAAAAGTTTAAAAGCAAGTTTTAAAAAGCTCTAACATGTTTCTGTTTTAATGAGCCGGTTTGGTCCTAGAGGGCATGTCTGTGATACCAAGAGAAGACAAGCAGGCTAGGTTGCTGGGAGAGAGAGAGACCGCCAGAGATACAAATAGGTATGGGAGCAGCAGTGGCTCTTTCTGTGGGCACCTGTTCCACCAGTCCTGCTCTGCCTTGGTTTCACTGGGAGCCACCTGTTGAGGACCTGTTGATGCTGGTGTGATGGCCTCCTCAGCCGTTAAGTGGATACACCTGGGCCGGGGTGTCTCTTCCCCTTTAAAAGGACGTCGGAAGAGAGAGAGGACCCTTCCGTTTGTCCGCAGTACGCGTTTTGTTTTGAGTTGTGGCAACCTTTTGACTTTTGTTAATACACCCTTCAACACTGCTCACTATCATGAGACACTCACACACATGTACACCACTGACTTACTGACTTACATACCTCACGTTTAGTTATGTTAAATTAGTATTCTTTAATAAATTACCACAGCATATAGTTCTCGCGCATGTGTTCCCCTTTGTTCTGTCTCAACCCCTGAGCCGGGTTCGTGACACTGGTATGTTTCTTTCCAACATCAATGATAGGATTAAGCCGCTAAGATGGATGGAGATGAATAACATCACCCGAAACTAGTGACTGTCTGACAGAGATTTCACACATGAAACAACATGACTGAGATTCACACTTGAGAGTTCAGGACGCAGTCTGTGTGAAAAAACAAACTTTTCTCAAACGCACCTTAGGACTACAGCGGTGCCTCTTTGGTCGAGTGGTAGATCCCTGGGACTGGAAAAGAGAAGACTGGGGTTCAATCACCATACTACAGACATTTACACACAACACATGGTGTTGTGTCTTTGCATTCAAGACAGGATAGATTAGTCTAAATGTTTCTTAATCCCACTGTTTGTGCTGATAGAATTATTAGATTACTATAGAATTATGGTTAGTAATTTAAAACGATTCATGATGTTGTTGTGTAATCTGGTTCTTTGTGAATGTAATCCTACTGAACTTTATGATTAGAATCATATTCCCAAGATTAGTGGAAAATCTTTTTACGCTTTATTTTTCCTGTCTGGGCTTCCTAAAACTTCCTGGGCTTTTCAAAGATTTCTATAGATTAACCTAATGAGACAAGGTGAATATTCTGTGTGATAACCGTCTGTTAGTCAAGACAATGTTATATATATATATATGTCTTGTGTCATATATGTCAAACTGGTGCAACATTTAGAAGCTTGTGTCCATAGCAACAAAGTCTCTTGATCTAGTTGGAACTTGACATCTGATAGGTGGCAACCCTCTGATATTAAAACATGCCTCTCCTCTTCTTTTGAAACAGAATCACTAATCCCCACCAATCTCACAATCAACATGTCAGAAAACTGCTAAATTATGTGCTGTAAAACAACATCCTAGGTGTTATACTGCACATGTTCGTTAAAGTCAGAACTTCTTACTGTCTGCTCCATCAGTTTCTTCTTATGTGTCACATGCAGGGTCAGATTGGCCGTCGGGAGATTTCCTGAATGGCCGGTCAAACGGCCACGTCATAATGCAAAAAAAAAAATATAATAATATTAATACACGGTCGTGGGCCGGTCTGCGTTTCAAAGTCTCGGGACGTTTTTCAGTTCCAGGCCAGACCTGGTCACATGACACACCTTTGATGACAGGTTTCAGTTACATGGTACAACGTTCTCCAGAACTTGTAAAACAATTTTATTTCCAGACTTTCCACACTGTAATTAATCATGCGGAAATTAAACTAAAAGGCGAAGGTTTGACCTTGTCCTCAGAGAGTCCACCCAGGTTCGCTGTAGACAACTATTTTTACATTATTTTCAATTATCATTGAAAACCGACCGGACCCCAAGAGGAAGGTAGCCTCATTTCCCTGCCAAGTCTCTGTCACGAAAGCACATTACCCTGAGTCCCTAATATAGCTCCTCCACATACCAACTGGCACCACACACCTGTACATCCAACCACATCCAACCACATCCACACACATCCACACACATCCAGACACATCCACACACATCCACACACATCCACACACATCCACACACATCCACATGCGTTCCCTGTACATTGACCTACACCCATACCACCTACGTTCATCCACATCCAGACACATTTATACACATCCATACACATCAAAACATCCATCCACATTTACATTTACATTTAGTCATTTAGCAGACGCTCTTATCCAGAGCGACTTACAGTAAGTACAGGGACATTGCCCCGAAGCAAGTAGGGTGAAGTGCCTTGCCCAAGGACACGTCATTTGGCACATCCATCAACAGTCATTGTACATTCATACACATCAATCCAGCCTGCTGCCATCACATTAAAATGTTATAATTAATTCGTAATAATTTAAGAAAATACTACCTAAGACAGATGTCGGTACAATATATTGAACACTTAAACCAAGCAGGTCCTGAATCGATGCTAAAACTGTTAGAAAGAGAACGATTTTGAACAACATGTGGGTAAGGAGAGCACTTGCGACAGCCAAACACCCCTTACAATCTATCCCTAGAATCGCTTTGCCAAGTATTTGCAGAAATGTCACTTAGGTAATTACATAAAAGCAGGTTGGTACACCAGTTGTGTCCATGGTAATTACTTTAGAAGTATTGTCTTGTTATGCACCAAATTCTTCTTGGTTTACAGCGACGCCATCTTAATTATGACACACACTGGGGGCCAATGAGCAGACCCGGTACCTTGTGTGATTGGCAGATAGATTAATCTTGCCCGCCCCTGGAGACTCATGTCACACTACTACCAGCTATTGTTACTGGGTTCAAGGACAAACGCTGCAACTTTCACCCTCACTCACTCAATCCATTAATGTTTTATACAGATGGAGATTTCATGTGATTTGATTTCATATGAATTTGATACAGTCAATTAATAAGACAAATAAATTCACAAGAAGCGCTGAATATGTATGTAAAAAATACAGTAATTTAGGAAAGTGTGTGACACAATGAATGTTGAAAGAATTGTAGGGATTTATAAGATTTGCAATGTAATCACAAATGGTTTCACAGTTGAGATGTGAGTTTTATCAATCCAGCTCCTTACATTTTTGTGTCAGCATATAAATGTTTTATTTGATGAACTTCAGCGTAGTGTGGTTATAATTCTGCCAAAGTACCTAAAACAGAATTTCATTCATATTTACAAAACATATTTCCTGTTTTGGAATTATGAATAACTGATGCAGCTGTAGAGAAATCAGAAAACAGTTATGTCACTTTGAATGCTCATTCTGCTAACATAATCTCAATAGTCATCCTACTTGATTGGAGTGCTTCCTCCCCCTCTTCTCTCATCCCATCCTTCTGATTGGTCCTCATCCTTGTGTACTCTCCTTCACCCCTGCCTTGGGTTTAGCCACTGGACTAGTTTTGCTCCACCAGATGACTGGCACTTATGAGGACAGTTATTTGAGGACAATAACAGATGTTCTTCATGCTTAGGGCACTCTGATGTCTTTGTAGATATCATTATCTGTTTTCATTTATTGTTTTTTTTAATTTTCAAAACACTTCCTGTCTTCATGTGAGGAGCTGCAGGAATGGAATATATTAGGAGAAGTGTTTGGGCTCTGCGTCACGGTCTCATTGACACCTACCAAGATGTCATTCGGCTTGTCAGTTTTATTCGGCTTCCTAACGTTTATCTGCTGTTCCAATCCATCCAACCTTCCCGCGGGAAGGACAACATTCTCCCTGCAGGTTAAATTAAGTTTAACGCCATTGATACTAATTGCGTGCTCGCATGTTTAACACTTCAGTGGCTCGCTAGCGTTCTCAAAAGTGTTTCATTCATTATGACAGTGCAGTCAGCGGCACAGTCTTGCCAAAATTAATGGGCTACCGTTCACATGCTGTCAGAATGACATGAGAGTCTTCGTAGACACAGCCTTACTCTCAGTTCATGGAAAGAAGGGAATTTCTTGGTCTTCTAACGAGCACGTCAGATAAATTAACTGTCTTTATGTGGTTGAGCTCAATCCTAATGACACACAATAGTAGTATTCCTAGGCAGCACTGTTCCTATCACTCTCCTCTTCATCATCTAAGACCTAATCCCATTCCATAGCACATGAACCCTGCAGGCTCTACAAGAAACAACCTTGCTGACACCATTCTCTATATTAGACTACTCATTTGAGAAAGGTGAGCTTCTCTCATATAAGAGCAAGGATTTAGAGTATGTGTACATTGTTAAACATTCTTCTGTATTTTTAAGTGTGGTTGGAGGCAAACACACCAAAGGTCAGACTCTTTTCAATATTTCATAAAACCTTGAGTATCTTTACACAAATTCACCGTGGACAGAATAATGTTCTATTGCTGCACATGGACATCCATAAATACATTACAGACGAATACATGCATAGAAGGAATGTGGAGGGAACCTGGACACTGCCTGTGTTTTTTGCTAGAAGAGAGAGTGCCTGTGTGGCCAAGTCCCACTGTGGGTGACTTCAGTGTCCCCAGCCTGACCAGAGCTGCCAGCCCTGTAAAGGGTATCATATCTCAACACCTCTGCCCAATAGATCCCCGCGCCTTCTCTTTCTCTCTCATCCTTTCTCCGTCCCCCCCCCCCTCTCTCTTGCTCTCTCCTCAGCACAGACAGAGCACAAATAACACACACCTTTTGCACACCCTATGCTGACAGAGACAGATTAACTATTTGTACTTTTTTGTCATGACAGTACCTCTAATTAACATTTTCCCATAAATGTTGCCTATGCGGTTGCTGTTAATGATAAAATTGCACACCAACTGAGGGACAACACACATAAATGATTTATCTTCTATCCAATGACCAATTACTGTCTCGAGAGTCTAATTCAGTGTACAAATGTATTGCAGATCAGGTAGCCACATGGTAATAGCTGCAGTCTTAGCAGAAACGAAGAGAGCTGGCAGAGATTGAGAAGGGACACTACTGCTGGGAGCCTTCTGGTCAAATTAAATTATACATTATCAAAACACTTTTGTGCTTCTCAGTACATTAAGCATCCAGTCCTTCCACCCGCTACAGGAGGCTAAAAACAATATAAGTCACATTAAATATCTGAAGCACAAGTAAACTATTCTCAATAACTGAATAAATGACACTAAACGAAATCGAGCAAAGTGGTCGCGGCTCTTGTAAAACAAGTAATATGCTGCTGTGACCTTGTGATTGGGTGAGAGAGACGGGAGCAGGAGACGTTGCTGTTACACAGCAAAACAACATTGGTGAATTAATAAGTTGCAACCTACTTATAATATCAGTTATGTAATGTGGCCATTTAATTTGCAGTGTCGTTTTCAATAAATGTTATGGATGGAAGCTGTATCCATTCATAACTGTCCTTGCTAAAAGAAAAGAAAACATTACAAGTTGGGTGTACCTTCCTAGCAGAGACTTGTTACAGAGAATACTTGCATTGGAAAAGAATGAGAGTAAACCATCAGGTAAAAGCAAAACAGATCTGTGATTAAACATTTGCATACAATACATGCTTTATCTATAAATAAACCATCGGAAACTATATTTTATTATCCGACATGAGGCTTCCTCCAATTTACATTCCCCATTACAGTAATATCAAACACTGTCCTCGCCATTTAAAGGCCGAAAGTCGAATGCTATATTTCCAGTAACAGATGTTCTGAAAGGCCTTTTTCTTGAATTACAGGCCGCTGGAGATGGTTGGCGTAGAATTGGGCTGCTGTCCCAGTGATGAAGGGGCAGGAGGGCAGGAACACAGAATGTGCTCGACCTCTGGAAACAACATGTTGGCCACACGGTTCCTTTTCCTGGCTTTGGAACACTCTAATCCACGTTCCCGGTGACATGGCCAGATGGTATTATTATCCAGCTCTGCAGCGCTGAGGCTGAAGCACAGCCATGATAACCTCTCTTCCAAATGTGGAGCTCTGAGTCAACAGAGTGGATGGACTATAAAAACAGATAAATAACTAGAGGTTACATGCTGTTCCCTCTTTCTTTGTCTTTGAAATACACGTATGCACAGCAACATGTCTTCTCTTCCACACATTTGCATTGCTCATTAATATCCTAAAATGCCTTAGGATATGGTTAGTGCAACATACTGTCTGTTCATAATCTAATCACAACTTCCTATGACCCTAATAATCCTACATCTTCATCACCAACCAGAAGTCTACATGGGGATAAAAAGAGCACAAGGCCCTGCAGGCCATCTCCATCCAGTACTTCTGCTGCTCAGAGCCTTAAACAGGGCCCTTGAATGGCAAGCAGTGCCATTACAGAGGCAGATAGGAACATTTAAGCCTAATTATCCCAGGGTGAACCCAGCGGGGCCGAAAGGGACCAGATTGATGAGGAAAGGGAGACACACAGAGGCACATGCATCTGATGCAGAGCTCTGGCAATTCCGCTAAATATTATGAATCCTGCCCAATTACTGATCCAGCCATGCGTGGCGAAAGACACTAAATATGGTTTCAGTGGTTGGATCGAGTATATCTTTGTTGACTTGCTTTTTGATTATCCGAGCAAATACAGCTTCAGTGGTGTTCATTTTCAGTAACATTTTAGAGAGTATTCATGAAACAAAATGGAGAAGACAAATTGTTTTCTAATATAGTGTGTTCTGCACTATATGCCACTGCTTGTCCACTCATCCACATCATACGCCCACCCCTGACGGAAAAAAACATTTTAAAGTGCATCATCATCAACACACCTCTGTCACCTAATCACCTCATCTCTGCTAAAGGGCTTAAATGATATGCTTTTAAGGATAATTATTCTCAAAGGCCAGGCTGCTCAGAGATGAGGGTGAATCAGGAAAAGTAAAGGTGGAAAAAAACACACCAAAAAAACGGGTTGGTTTCCCTCTGACCTCAATAATGATTAGCATAATTACATTTCAAACTAATGGAGGGGGCCTTTAAGGAGAGTGAACCACCCAGCCAGCAGTCTCTCCCTTACCGTGGGTTAAATTGTCTCAGGGAAGGGTGGTTTATGTCCACGTGTCAGAATGAATACGGAGAGCAGGAACAGAGGTTATCATGTAGGAAGTGATGAGAGCAGAGGGCAACTCTGTATTCTTAGTACAAGAACGTAGGTCTTGACCAGCAGCACTCAAGAAGAAGAACTCTCTGTCCACACATACATACTCCTGAATAATAAGTGCAGGAATGTATGTGAGACAAATTTTCAATGCTCAATGTAATCCTTGCTAAGTCCACGGTCAATGCATTTGAAAGAACGGTCAACATTAAATGTGTACGTGTGCTATGAAGCTTGGTGCATCTCCTAACATGGTGAAAATATCTCCCACCGAGCAGCACCATTGCATAACAGAATCTGCCCTTTATAAACTTGCCACCAGTGTGATGGAACCCAGAGATACTGAGGCTGACACAACAAAATGTGAATCGTCGCTGAACGCAGTATTTTATCGGCCTTGAAACAGATGTGTCCTGACCAATCTGCTTGACCCTCTCTTCATATATCCGTGTGTCTATGTGTGTGTTTCCTGTCTGTGTGTTCCCTCCACCTGTGGTGCAGGTAGATCTAATGTCCTCCTGATGGAGTCGAGGACTGAGGGTCGCTCAGGTGGCCCTTCTGTGCGTGTCAGTTTGATGAATGACTTGTGAGGTGTTTCTCTAGTAGGGCCTCTCTTCCTCTGGGGCTGTGAGCCTATCACTCACATCAGCCCTCTGGAGCCTCCATCTCCATAAACATGCACATAAACTCCGATCACTCACCAGGTGGTAGCCTGTCCTTGGGAAGGGAAGGGGGGAAAAAGTCAAATTGGCACATATTAGATTGATGTTGTTCCGCTCCCCTCAGGACAGAACTGTTTTTAGTTATCTGTCACTAGGCTGAAGTCTTGGCGTGCCCCAGAGCCTCCCTGGCAGGACGTGACCAGCCTCTCAGTGGACCAGGCTGCAATCTGGACGCTCCAGACACAGCTGCTGCTGTCCAACCAGACACACAGTAGTCATCATGCATCTCCTGGCATAACAACACACAACCAAATACATCTGTTGACAGATTTTTTTTGTTTGTTGTGAGTGTCCTTTTCAGTGGTGATTTTCAACTTACTTTAACGGTTGGGGAAATGTCTGCTAGGTTTACTCTCTCATGCTGATAGCTCATACAGGTTGGATAATCTCTTAGAGGTAAACAAAACAAAATACTCTATAATCTATAAAATAATCTATAATCTATAATTTATTGTTTAATTAAATAATTGCTTGTAATAAACTGTTATTACCATAAGAACAAAGTGTTTACCATTGCTATCTAAACAAATGAAGCAACTGTTTTCATGCATTGCATTTTTGTTAACACTCTCCCTTCCCTGATGGTATTGGACCAGATGCATCGTAGGTTTTTTGAAGCTCACAGTGAGCTCATAAACAACATATGCTCAAAACAATCATGGATCCCTTAGAGGCTGCTTTAACCTTGCGGCTCTGGAGCAGATGTTGGCAAAAATAACACAGATTACCACATCCCTGGATGCATAACTCACACACACTTAAATGCACTCTGGACTGGGCTACCAGCAACTCCTACTAGGTGGAAATGTGGTCAACTTTATGGAAATAAGAAAGTGCACGGCTGCCTCTCCTGATGTCTGTAATACCTGGTCTGTAACAAGGGGCTTTCGTTTTAGGAGTACAGGAACCGATCATTGCGTATTGATGTACGACTGTCATGTCTCTCTTTGTAGTTGTGAATCGGAACCATGAATGGGCACAGGAAGTTAATTGCATTTCTCACTTGTTCCTTTTTAATTATGACTTAGTTCATTCAGGTGCACATGCTGTCAGCAACACTGGGGAAAGACTTACCGGAGGAGGGAAATTAAAATGCATAATAGATGCACTGGATCAACAGAAGTAGACCCCATTGTAGTTGCTACATCATATGGCCTTAACTCTTGGCTGATTTAATCTATTAATTAGAATGTGCCTGATCCTTAGTCTTTTTGAACAATTAAAAGTTAACATTGAATTAGATACACTAAATATATAATCATCTGAGCTTTGTGTACTTGACACTGTACTATATACATTCTCATTTGGATAAATAGTGTGTAGGTTAAGTTCTGCATTCTCAAGTGTGTTGTGTAAAGTTATCTTCTCTTTGTTCTGCACAAGAGAATCTGCTCACAAAAGATACACGTACTAAAATCTCATTACAGTAAACAGCATGTTCAGATAGAGACAGAGGTAGGATGAGAGATAGAGAGAGAGAGGTGGGGTGGTAAAAGAGAGATAGAGAGAGAGAGGTGGGGTGGTAAAAGAGAGATAGAGAGAGAGAGGTGGGGTGGTAAAAGAGAGATAGAGAGAGAGAGGTGGGGTGGTAAAAGAGAGATAGAGAGAGAGAGGTGGGGTGGTAAAAGAGAGATAGAGAGAGAGAGGTGGGGTGGTAAAAGAGAGATAGAGAGAGAGAGGTAGGGTGGTAAAAGAGAGATAGAGAGAGAGAGGTGGGGTGGTAAAAGAGAGATAGAGAGAGAGAGGTGGGGTGGTAAAAGAGAGATAGAGAGAGAGAGGTGGGGTGGTAAAAGAGAGATAGAGAGAGAGAGGTGGGGTGGTAAAAGAGAGATAGAGAGAGAGAGGTGGGGTGGTAAAAGAGAGATAGAGAGAGAGAGGTGGGTTGGTAAAAGAGAGAGGGAGAAAGTAGTTTTCCATAATCGACATTATCATAATTGTCTTCTTAGTTACGTAAAGTGATTAGTAGCAGCAGAGAAAGGGTTTGTATTCATACTGCATGCAAAAAAAGTCCAACTCTAAAAACTGATAGAAAACCACAGTTTGTTTACTTTCCATCTTATCCAGGAAATGCAGCCAAATCACAGCAAACACACAAAGCCAGGGCACTGAACACAACACATTATATAAGATCTTCCTCCCCATGCCTGTTGGCACACGTCCACACTTTTGTAAAATGGAGCCACTGCAATAACATCCGGTACACCCCTTGTGATGCTGTGTGCTGGTGCTCGGACGGCAATTCCCAACGATCGCAATAAAAGACATCTCTCTTTGGAACTTTAGCAGTCACAAAATACGTGCACCAATGTGATTGGCCACGCATTAAGAATCCTTTTGCCACCTCAGCGTGTTCTAAACATGCCGTGATGGATAGACTCAACTCTGAACTGCTTCATGTGCCCTGCCAAACGGCTGGCGAGGAGCGCTGTAGTTTACTGCTGATGTGTTTGAGGAATAACATTCTCCATCTCCGCCTGTCGGGTTGCCAGACTGTTTGGCCTACAGGCGATGTATTAAATGGTATATTGATAATTGAAATCTTTTTGGTCCTTTATGTTTTCCGCTGACAGTGGTCTTTTAGGCAGATGGTCCCTATCACTCATGTGTGAACTAAGAGAGGGAGAGAGAGAGAGAGCAAGAGAGAGCGCGAGAGAGAGAGAGAGAGAGAGAGAGAGAGAGAGAGAGCAAGAGAGAGCGACAGAGAGCGAAAGAGAGCGAGAAAGAGAGAGAGAGAGAGAGAGAGAGAGAGAGAGAGAGAGAGAGAGAGAGAGAGAGAGAGAGAGCCTGGACCTGTCATGGCTGTACTGTCTCACATGCTGCAGCTCCTCAGATAACTACTACATACATAAAATTAGCACTTTCCTGTTGCTGAATAAACCTAATCTAAGATTCGGAAAGATCTATTAGGCTGAATCTGTCTCTGATAAATACTGTATATTTGTCCTGACCGTGTACATTACTATTTGCCATTGTCACCATAGTTGATATGTCTATCAAAGCCACCTCATCTCTATAGAGCGAATTTAAAAATGTTCATTTCACAGCGTGATGATGAGAGTGGTCCTATATAAACACTCAACGAGTAAAATTAGCACTCCAGTTGTTACATTTGTTGTGGTGTACTTGTGTGCTATCTACAGATTGTTGTTGGGACATTCTGTGACAATACTATCACCTGATTACTATTGGGCAAATGAGAGAAACCTTTTCCATTTCCATGGCCTCTAAAACAACACATCAAGATAATAGCCCATTTCACTGTGATTCCCTCCGCACATCAGAGTGCATTTTCACCTCTGGCGCTCTGCAGGATATGGAACCTGAGAAAAGTAACCAGTCGACAGTAACCAATGTCACCATAATTCGCCCCTCAAGGACAAGCATAAAAGATCCATTTGTTTTCTGAATGGCATTCATAAATCCATCTCTGTGTGCAGAGCTCACATACCTTCCATATCAGGCTCTGAATCAGACTCTGATGGAACATTGTGCGTGGCTTTCAGGGATGGACACAGAAGCATGCATGCCGTTTGAGAGTCTAACAGGATGAGGGAGAAAAATTATGGAATAAACCAAGTCAGCAAAATAATGAAAATGAATTACACCTGAAGCTGCTGTGTGGTCTATAACATTTCATATGTAAAATGCCATACAACTACGTTACAGTGACCTCAAGAGATTTGACACAGTGGATTTCGCGAACTCAGTTGCAAAGCCATGATTCTTCCTGCTGGGGACTTGACCATGGAAGGGCGTCTCACCGTCAAAGAAGCGTTTCAGATGAAAAACAAGATCGGCATGTGATTGAACATAACAATTAATTACAGTATTCTTGGACCAAAAAAAAAAGCTAATACTGGCTGCTGTTTATGATGATCTTTTTATATCTCATGCAATCACTCTGCTACATCCCTTTCTTCTTGCACTTCATAATTGCTATGGACACAAGGGAGAAGAAGGCTTTGTTTACCAAGTAGCTTGCTGCCGGATCAATTCCTCTCCCACTCTGCCCCTCTGATAATTGCTGAGAGTAGATGTGTGTTTACAATCACAATTGTGCCAGCCTGCAAAAATAAAAACAGATTTAGACAGCCAAAGGCATGAAAGGGAAGGAGAAAAACCAAGTGGGAGAGAGAAGTTGATTGAAAATACAAGGCTAGATACGATCGAAGAAAATCAATAGTTTTCAGAATTCGGGATAGCGAAGAGAGAGAAAGCCCTTCAAAGACTCGGATTCAGTGAAAGTTAGTGTCAGGGTAATGACTGGATGTGGATGAAGCCCCCAGGCAGGCCTTTAGGGTCTCTCCACACTTATGCAGGGCTTAGAGAAGCAAGCGAATAACGGTTGGCAGATTTGAATCCCCTCATGACCTGTCTGATGTTCGGATAACTAGCTCCAATACCCTGGTAGAAGGATGCAGCATTCTACCTCATGGCACCCTGCGGTTCGTTGACAGGTTCCATGTTTTCAACGCTTCCTTTGAAAATGAAAGTTTGACATACTCCTCTGATCTCTGCCTAAATCCTAAAAGCCCCAATCTCCTACCTTCAGGGGAATGGCAAACAGTTAGGAAGGACATTTCATGACCCTTTTCATCTGTTAGGGAGGCAAATGTCCGACGTTTTCTTCTAACCTGGAGATATGGATGGAGGACGGTTGCTTGTGGATCCTGGTGTCACCAGGCGGGTGAGTGACAGACGTTTCCACGGTGCCCTGGCAGAGTGGGGGAAAAGAGAGGTAATTTGGGGAATGACGGGTTCCGGAGATGATGCCCAAGATACTTCAGCTCAGGCAGATTTACAGGCACTGCGGCAGAGAGTAAACAGCTGGGGAGCCACACAGAACCGAGCCCTCTGCAACAACCCCCCCCCCCCCCACCCCTTACACCCCCACCCTCCCCTTCTTTCCCTTCTCCTCTCGCAAGGCGATGTCCTTGAGAGACCGTATTTTATATTTCTCTGGAGAAATACTCAGCACCAGTGCTGTGGATTGTTGGCCTGCCAATATTGCAGTTTGGAAGCTGCTCGTCCATCACCGAAGACAGAGCAGCACAGTTATCTCAGGTGGTTGTTATGAGCCGTCACACCTTTTCTAAACCGGACAGGTGAAAACAAGTGATCTCACTTGCAGGTTTTGCATACAAGTACAGCACTACAGTCGAGAGCTTAGATCCACAGGATACGTGCTGAATGTGGAGAGACATTTCTCAGGTTTGTCAAGCCCAGGTACACTTGATTAGACACAACGACACATCCTTTGAGCTGTGGATACAAGGGTGCTCAGCTCACGGCCCTCAGGAGGGGCACTTAATAAAGTATAACCCCCCTCACAGGGTGGGGATATTGAAAACAGTTTGATGAATCTGAGCAATCGTTTCAAAGTAAACCTTTAACCTCAATATCAGCCACTTTCTCCCTCTGAGAAAATGAAGAGCAGATGAAAAGTATAATGAAAAAGAACAAAGTGGTTAGTTCTACAGTGCTTATCTTCCTTACGTAAAGCAGAGCACATCTTTATGTAACAATGTGCAGCCGGAGTAATGCGCTTGTGTAAAGAGTGTGTCAAAGCCACAGTATGATTAGAACAGTAACATTAATGTTATGTTCCACATGGAACCAGTCACCTCCAGGACTACCACAGAACAGGAACAGTAACATAACAGTACACACGATCCTACTTACTGGTGGATCGTTCCTGTCAGATCTCACTCTGGAGTTGGATGAAGACTGAAACCTCTTATCACTGATGTCGTTTTATATGAGTCCACAGCTCAGCAATAGCTCTGCAAACTGAAGCGCCTAGAGAGTGGAGATCACAGAACAGGGAGGAATAAAACAGGAGTTTTCAGTAAAGGGGGCTTGGTGCCACCTGTCCATTAGCTAATGAAAGAACCACTGTTAGGCGTGTACGTGTTTGCATGTGTGTCTGTATGTCTGCCTGACTGTCTGTCTCTTTGCATCTATGTATTTGGGCACATTATGCATGCATGCACGTGTGCACAGTATGTATGGGTTATAAATACTTTTGTTTGTATATGTTTGTGTGTTTCCATGTTTATGCATTTGCAGTGTGTATGCACTGTAGTCTATGTATGTATGTATGTATGTATGTATGTATGTATGTATGTATGTATGTATGTATGTATGTATGTATGTATGTATGTATGTATGTATGCACTAACCATGGTGTACAGTATTCACGTTTGTGTGTGCTTGTGTTGTATAGCTACCACAGTGTTGCAGGTGTGCTGACTGCTTGGAAACAGCAGGGCCGTTGAGTGTGTCTGTTCTGCGCCTGGCCTAAGTGCTCTTGGCTAGGCTGGAGAGAGTTAGGTAGGGCCTGGTCTGCCCACACAACTTTACTTACTACCCCATCTTCAGGGAACTGGGGTTAGCGAGGTGGGTGCATGTGTGTATGTAGTGTTGTGTGTGTGTACCTAGACTTGTGTGTATGTCTGTGTGTGTGTGTGTAGGGGTAGCACTTGCAAGGTACATTACAGTCCAGTGAACACCCACTGTCCAATGAGGGATGCCGACCTTTCATGAAACGCACTATAACATTTTTAAATGCCATTTCAGGGCTACTGAACTGGAGATAAATAGGCCCAAATAGCCGTCTCAGCTGCATGTTCTGCAACATTTTACAGCATGAGTGGGGAGTTGGGGAAACTGCTCTCAGACACAGAAATACTCCAAAACTAATATTGTCTCGCGGCACTGACTATGGTTAATGTGAGATTAAATATTATATCTCTGAACATTTTTGGTTATTTTCCAAATGTCACCGTGGTGTGTTGTGTACTTCAAGGACTTCATTGCTGCCTACTTTTATCATAATTAAAATGTTGCTATATTCAAGTGAGAATGAAGGCCACAACAAACAAATGTTATTGCATTGAGAGCTCTTCACTCTGTACGGTCTGTCTCCTAAATATTAATTATATTATTAGGATTCCAATAAAGTGAAAATGCAATCTTTACTATATGTGGAAAATCCTAGCATTTAAAAAATCATAGTTTCGACTTTGGCTAATAAAAAAAAACCCAGAGGGAGGATTGAAAATATATTTGAAAAGTATTTCTTGTATCAAATTTTACATTGTGTGCATAAACGTATTATCTCCTCTTTAGGGAAATAAGTTCAGACATTTCTTTCCACATAGTTGAAAAAGTGCTCTTTGCACTGCACCAGTTAAAACGGTCCAAGTTTCCTTCTGACCTATAACCATGACTATAAATTTGCAATCAAGCCACACTTCAAACAATGCTTTCAGTTCCATCTCAACACTTAGATCAAAGTTATCAAACCTGTTGTTGAATTCATGGTGACATGTGAGATTTACATTAAATGTGGAAACAGCATTGTGGATTATTTATTCCGCTTCAGAACAATAGTTGAACACATCCGTTGTGTTCAGTTGTGTATGCGCTCACAACTCATTCCAGAATAGATTGTTGAAATGACATCTGCAGCATTCAATTTTGCAGCTCTACCTGCAGGGAGGTTGGAGAGAGAGTTCTTGTAATAGGCACCTCACAATGACAGGAAGGCAACTTATGAGCCATTTGTCTCAGATGAAATACACCGCAGGACACGAGCAGTGACCACTCTTTTTAACAGGCAGAAAAAAAGAAAAGAAAAAAGCACAATTTTTGTTGATCATTTTTTCGCCACAAGATATTCAAGTCTCACCTTGTTCTCCATTTTTTTAATTTGCTGCCAACATGGTCATGTTTTAATCTCAACACATTACCTATTAATAGCACAACCCAGGCCAAGTCAATCTCAACAAGCGCTGAAGCATGCTCTTGCCATGGAGTTTGATCTCAAATGCATGTTGATAGGTGGCATTGGGGAACAAAACATAGCACATCGTTCTTCCTGTCACTCTAAATAATGGATACAGGAATGGTAGCAAAGTGGACGTCAGTCTCAGAAGGGCCTGGCCATGTAGGGCTGTCCTCCACGGCCCAGTCTGGGCACGTAGGTGTTCAACAGGGAATCCGTGCATGATGCTGCTTCCCTTAGGAAACCCCTGGAGGCACAACACTGCCTCATAGATTCTGACAGATGAGTGCATGTAGACCAGGAAAACACCGCAGCCCCGTACAGGACGTTGCACCCTACATTATATACTGCAGGAATGCCTGCTTGGACTGATGTGGAAGTGAAAGGCCAGGCTGTTGCCACATTTATTTTTGTAATGGAGGGTTCACCTGACATGGAGTAAATAGGAAGGTTTCCTATCAATTTAATGGAAAGATACAGTGGATGGCTATAAACATCTACAGACAGTAAATTATATTTGTGTAATATTATTTTCTATTCACCTGTATACATACACACACACAAACACACACACACACACTTGCTGATGTAAACAACATTAAATATTTAACGAACATACAAATGTCTGATTTCTCCTTGACATGGAATGACAAAGGAAGACTTTTCATGTAAACAGTTTAAGTATTTACTACAATAGTTAGGCTTGATTTGAAGTGATTTGCACAGGTAAATAATGCAGGACAAATGCAACATTCATAAGCAGTTAACTTAAGGTACTTACAACGACACTCTCTCCCAATGTGTTTATCTCACAACACAACCACCCAAGCAACTGGCTATGGAATTTCAGGGATTGCTTAACTTTACAACTTGCGAAACTAGCAATTTCTGTTTGAGTTTGAAAGTATCCAACCTAAAATGATATCCCACCCCCTTCCTTTAAAGCCCCTCCCTCAAAACACATAAGGAGCTTCCTGAATGAGTCCACTTGCAGAGTGTGCGCAGGTAGGTAGGTAGACAGGCAAGTAGCCCATCCAATCATTGCATTTGTTCCCTATGCCGTCCAATCATTGCATTCGGTCTGAGCACAATGATTGATTGTGTTGATTACAGTCCTGCGATGGCTACAGATGTTAGATTTATTTCATTTTACGGTCAGATCATTTGATTTATTGATTGCTATAAGGATGTGAAGTTTATTTGAGCAAACATGTGCTTCACAAAAACATTTCCTACTGATAAAATAATAAATGTATTTAACTACAATGTTGCTATTATTGATATGTCAATAGTTAATGTAACCTTAATTTAAAGTGATACTTCTCCCTGGAGGCGATCCTCCTTCTTCCCATCCTTATCTTATCCAGGTGGAGCCAAGCTGAGTCACAAACAGGTGACTCAGCTGTTTGTGACTCTCTGAGGACATCGTTTCAAACTAGGAGATAGTGGTGTTCTTCAAAGAATGGTGAAAACTTCCTTTACTCTCACTCGAAACATTGAACCTGTTTAGTGACTCACTCAAACCAGGGGGAAAGTGTGCGTGCGCGTGCGAGTGTGTGTGTGCGCGTGAGTGTGCGAGTGTGTGTGTGTGTACTGTATGAGTCACTCATTAGCTCCTGGCCATTAACTATTCCCATTTGAGGGTAATTCTTTACACCTCACCACACCCGAGTCTTCAGTCTTCAGCCTTCGCAACACATAGATGCACTCTCATCCCTCTGACTGTGATCCAATCAGATTCCCGATCAAATTAGCTGACTCTCCAATTACAGAGTAGCAATTATGGTCTTAAACTAAACTTAATTTGATAATTCTCTCAGTTCTCTCCATAAATCATCCTGGTATGGTGTGAGTGAAGGTTTTAAAGGAAAAGACAGACATTTCTTACACCTACAAGATAAGGACAGTGAAGGTGAATTTCTTTCTTTCGTGTTTCTTAAAGACCTGCCTGATGATTTTTCTGATGTGCCTTCACGAACCCTTACTTACCTTGTTCCTAAATGAGAAAACACTCTTGTTCCATGTCATACCTGGTAGACTGAAAGTGGACAATAACACTCGTGGGCGCTGCCCTCTCTTGGGGACAGCCTATAGTGTTGGCTTCCTACAGGTTGGTAAGAGGGGTAGTAAGTAACTTGTGTAAACTTGTGTTGTGCAGGTTGGTGGGACAGCAGGCCAGCTCTGGCTGCATACTGTCATACACTACAGATGACAAAGACTTGCTTACTGCTCGAATCAACTCCATCATGAATTATTTACCACTGACTAATCAGTTGGAGTTTGGCAGCCATTTTGAATAAAAACAACACTTCAGCAGAGGTGCCAGTTTTAAAATGAAAACAGCCCCGTGAAGCTTGTCCTGGCCTCTATTGATGTTATGTCATGCCAGTGGTAGACAAGTGGGACCATCACGTTAAACAATGGACCTCATTAGTGCTGTAGTTCTCTGAGTGACTCAGAGGAGAGTCATCACACGAGGGGGAACTATGGTTCAAGAACAACTTGTTTATCTAAACCCTTACATTGGAACAGACAAGAGCAGCCACACACTGATGTAAAACAGCATGAATCCTTGTCTCCAGTGGAAAAACCACATCCACATAGAGAAGAAAGGGATTCTTTGTTAATTATTAACATTTAAAAAAATTAACATCTCGTCCGCGGTCCTATACTGTTAGTTCTATGCTGTTTGGAGCTGACAGATCTTAACTCTGCATGTTCTGCAAGCTGCAGCACTTCAAAGAGCTGCCTTTCGTTCTTTCAGTTCTCCACGCTTTTGTCGTTTCAGACGTAAGAGTGACAGGCAGAGAATAGAGGGTGTGCACCCAGCCTTTGGAAACATGTTCCGTGGGCAAAAAATAAAAATCTGACTGGTGGGAGAAAAGTGACAAGAACTTCTGGGTGAGAATCGAATCGTCTGCTTTTTCCATTTAACCTCAACCCATCCCTGAATCATAGTCTGAAGTTGTATTCATGGTACACCAGGCCATGATATATTGACGAAAACACTAAATGAGTTCATCTGACGCACAGTCACAGGTATGGATCTGTTTGTTTATCCTGTAGGCCGGAGGCATGAAAAGAAATTAATGAAAAGTGTCAAAGTTCAATCAATATCAGGGGGCGAGGAGGAGAATATGTTCAAGTAAAGACTCAAAACAAAAACAAAAGGTTGGCGAGCCCGTCCTTTTTTGTCAGAGAGCCTTGCTTTCAGACGCCATGTTGCCAACGAGAACAAGGCCCCGTACGTCCCCTGAGCAAGGAGGCCTAGCACTTTTTAAAACCCCAGCTTGTATTCCATGCAAATATATTCATTTATCTGGGACTGATATGACAGTCAGAGAGATGGCTCCAGCACTCCTCTGGCCAGCCTATCAGCATCCTCTCCTTCTTGTGTTTCACCGTAAACACTGCGTGGTCTTAGGGCTGGAGAACCGCCCTGTCAGCTGTCTAATCTCCAGGCGCAGCCAGGCGTGACATCCCTTCTCTGGGCTGCCTGACACCCTGACAGCCCTCTCCTCCACCAGACGCTCAGCACAGAGCTGGGGATGCCAGCCAAGGTGCAATACACAAACACACACACTCAGTCACAAACACACGCAAACACTAACTTGCCCTCTTCATCCCCCTCAACTGAAGACTCTTCCAAGGACCTCGGAGGACCCGTTCCCATGGTGATGGGATTTGGCCTCCCCTCTCCTGTCCTGTGTGTGGGACAACACCGGGAGTCATCTCCCAGCCAATGGGAACTCTTTTCCAAAGTGTTCCACACTCTGCAGCTTAGCTCCAGGGCTCAGTGCAAGGGACAACGGAGATCATGGCAAGCTGACGTTCCTAACAGAGCCTCCTCCATTATTTCTATCTCTGATCCTCATTGTGTTTTTACTCTTAGTTTTTCTCCTATTTCTGTCCCTCCCTCTCTCTCTCTCTCTCTCTCTCTCTCTCTCTCTCTCTCTCTCTCTCTCTCTCTGTTTGTGTGTGTGTGTCACTCTCTCCCTTTTGTATTGTCCTCCCTCTCTCCAGCGCTCCACTGAACATCAGAACCCCTCTAGGTGCCGGCCCAGCCCGCCCGAGGAGCGTGGAGTCCCCTCTTTCACACACCGTTAGCCTGGTGTCTGAACCCCTCCCACCCCCCAACACATAGACACCCTCACACACACACACACACACACACACACACACACACACACACACACACACACAGACCCCCCCCCTTCCCCAACTGTGTGACCGTGACGCATTCCGTTAAACCCTCCCAGTCCATCAAGACTCCCCTGACCCTCTGGGAGCTGGTTGGAGAGACGGATGGCCATTGTAAGCCCCAGTCTGCTGGGATGTTGTACTGCCCTGCAGGCTTATCAGTTTCCATTCAGATTGCATGCTTGATGGCAAAGCCACGCTGAGTTCAGAAGGGGATGTTAATATTTTACAGGATGATGGTGTGACACGCTATCGATTTAGGAACATCCTGAATAAAATTAATTGAAACGGCAGAAGTTCTGAACTGTTAGTTTAGTCTCTTTGACCACCTGCCGCTAGAGTTTTTTGTAGTGAGTGTGGTTCTTCAAACCGCATTTAAACAGAATGTTATTCTATTCTATTACATCATGCTTGATCACTCTTCAAATTGCAATATTGCGCCAAGACAATGGCAGCTATGCGGCACAAATCTGTTCCTTCATGCTTCACAAACTCTCTGACCAGATTGTCTCAAATCAAGGTTGCCCGTAAAGTCATTTAGGAGGGTGTTTTAATAAATCCGGTTTTCAAGCCAGGCATTTGTTATTTTAATGCGACAAAGAACTCGTTTCCATCCAGCTTAAATATCTCCTGGTGCTGCTGAAGCGAGTCATATTTAAATGATAAAGAGTTATTCATCTCCCAGATCTACTTAGCCATCGCTCCCAGCTTGTACAGGAGAGAATGTTATGTCTGGCGCTCTGCCTAGCTCTCGGCCTGTTCCGCAGAGAGACATACCAGGGGCCTGGGATTATTGTCCAGACACTGCAGATTCACACCTCCTCCAGCACAGTTCTGCCTGTCTGTCTGCACTTATCTCTGTCTGTCTGACTCTCTGTCTGTCTGACTCTCTGTCTGTCTGACTCTGTCTGTCTGACTCTCTGTCTGTCTGACGCTCTATCTGTCTGACTCTCTGTCTGTCTGACTCTCTGTCTGTCTGACTCTCTATCTGTCTGACTCTCTGTCTGTCTGACTCTCTGTCTGTCTGACTCTGTCTGTCTGACTCTCTGTCTGTCTGACTCTCTGTCTGTCTGACTCTCTATCTGTCTGACTCTCTATCTGTCTGACTCTCTGTCTGTCTGCCCGTCTGTCAGTGAGGTCTCCATGGGGAACAGGTGTAAGAAGCCCTCTCAGATCAGGTCTGACTGAACACAAACAGGATAGGCTACCTAGGTCCTCCAATCAGAAGCCGTCTCCCCAACAGATGATGAAAAAGTATGACCAGCCTCTAGCTCTGCTGTGTGACCTCCCTGAGTTCTAACGACCCCTAGCGACCTCTGTGAGCTATTTGACCACTGTGCCTTTGAGGACCTCCATTAGTCCTTTTGAGCCCTGGCGACCTCTCCACGTACAGCTGACCGCTGGTTACATCTAAAAGTGTTTGAGATGCCAGGACTCTTTGCATCACTGGCCCAGAACACGCTGCCTGTATGATGTACTTTCCAAGAAGATTACACTCATCCCATACATTGCTGACCTTATTTACGACATGGTTTATTACTGGTGTCCTTTAGAGATGCAATCCTGTACTACCTATTTACATTAACTGATTTATTCTGAACTCCTGCGATGTGGATTGATAAAGGGAGAGTCCCTATCCTCCTCCATGTTTATTTATATACTTTATTCTACTTTACTTCTCATCTGGACGACAGGCATCGGTGTCAGTCTGAGTGCCAAGAAGGAAAGAATATTACAGGAAAAATCCAATGCAGAGAGAGAAAGAGAGAGAGAGAGAGAGAGAGAGAGAGAGAGAGAGTGAGACAGAGAAAGAGAGAGAAAGAGAGAGAGAGAGAGAGAGAGAGAGAGAGAGAGAGCTTGAAGAGAGGGAAAGGGAGGGAGAAAATATCAATACTCAAAATGCTGAATGAATTTGACTGGACCGAGAACTTCTCATCAAATGGGAAAAGAAATGGGATATGAAAGATGACCTGCCATAAAAATCCGATATCCCACAATGCCATCTGTCAGACAGCGGAGAGGAATAATGACTGAGTCTAATGAAAGTTGAGCCCTGGTTCAGCAGAGGTTTAAATCAGCTCAGCCCTGCCAAAGAGATGGCGGCCCGCCCAAAGTGCTGACTCAGCGGTTCCTCTACCAGCCTTGATTGGCTCAACACCACTTAAGCAACGCTTACAGCAGTGGAATTCCATCCATCCAATCAGGAAGCTCCTGTCAAACATCAGCACTGGGTAACACAAGTAACCATGCAAACCAGGAGTGTTTGGTTTATTTACAGCACACTGCTCATGTGTGGTATGACACACACAGAAGTGTTTCATTACATCCAGTGAGATACTGCCATTCAAGTACATATATTTGTTGCCGGCTTACATCAATGGGCCTCCACACTCTTACTGGAATAGGCGCTGATTAAATAATGGTTGTTGTTACGCTTGATTGGCCAAGTGCTGCTTCCATGTGCAGCACTTCATACAGCTGTTATTAGCTGTTGAATGGTCAGGGTAGGAACAACATCATGTAAATGTTCCTGAGCCCCCATCCTAGACCGGGCCAGCCAACAAAGTGATGATGTAGCAGTAGATAAGCAATCAGAGAGTCGCCCGACCAGCTACAGTCACAGACAGTTTCATGCTGGGATACGGAGCCTTAGGGCCTCAGTTGTAACCTGCTCTATATTTCATTTCAAAGCAGTGTATGTAAAGTTAATGGCCTCTTAAATAAACTGTCAATCCTGGTGCCGACGCCTTGCGATTCGCCCTGTGAACACGCAAATCTCCTCTTTGTTTTCCTCCATGAATGATATTACCCAGGACAACGACAGGCACCTCTCCTCCTCCTCCTCCTCCTCCTCCTCCTCCTCCTCCTCCACTCATCCTTCTCTTCTAACGTCAAACGGAGGATTTAAAATTTGGATCCGTTTCATCCTGACGATTTCCATTTCAATCTCGTCCTATGCCACCTCCGTACTGGGAAGGTCGTCTTCTCCAGGAAGTCTGCATGGACTGGGATGAGAATGCATGATGAGAAATCACAGGTCGGCAGGTGAGTAATGTTAGAGGGACCTCTTTAAGTTGTAGTTTCATTCAGATTTACCCCGCTGTTAGGCTGTTGTGCTGTCGGGCTGAGTCATGGCCTAATGTTTTCTCTGGGCCAAAAGTGGAATTAGCAATATTGAATCCGTGGTTGAATATCAAACAGCTCGTATCAATTTTCTCCTCTGTGCAGTCACTGGAACCTGAGAATGGCCATAAATGTCATAGAGAAAATGTACAGAAATGGGCAAACAAGAGATTAACTTCCAAGTCTCCATTACTGGGATGAGGAGCGTCACAGATTTATGACCAGACTTTTCAGTCACCAGACAAGGGTAGATCACGTACTGCCATCAAAGATTCCTCTGGAATGTTCGAGACCAGAAGCACTTCTTTTATGTCACCCTGCCCCAACATTCCGCTCGTTACCCTAGCGTGGCGTGCATCCTGCTTATGACCCTCAGGACTCATGAGTACAGGCATTCTACATTTCTGAGGGTTGTTTAAAAATGCTCCCTTGTGAAATATGCATGCTGCCTTTTTCTTTCGGTCAGGCTAGGTTTTCTGAAGTGTGTAAATGCTGTATTGGTGTTTCAGCGGCCAAGCTTTAATGGGCCGTGACGAGCATGCGGGCACAAGGCATGAGAATACGCTCAGAGTGTCTGCTTCGTGGAGGAACACCTGAAGGAGGTTTTGACATCTGTAATAACACGAGAGTAACATCTATGTTTGCCTGAATGTTTATGTCAGTGGGAGTCTGGGCGAACATCTTTTTCCACGGGTGTCTACGGTAGGTAAACATTTATTCTGCATGAGTATGGATGAACATGTTTGTCTGACGAAGAGGCCCCTCCTCTATGTGCAGTACAGTTTGTCTACAGGCCATGTCAACTGGTGGCAAAGCGAATTCTCCTCTGGGATCAATAAAAGATGAATTAATGAGTGTGGGGATTCTGTGAGGAGGTGAGGAGAAGCAGGAGGAGGACGAAGAGGAAGAGGAGGAAGAGGAGGAGGAGAAGCAGGAGGAAGAGGAAGAGGAAAAAGAGGAGAAGGAGGAGGAGGAAGCGAATATTCAAGCATGACCTTCCTGGTCCTGGCTCTATGTGGGCCTGTGTCTCTCACTCCTGACTCCCTCTTCACAAATCTGAAGATTTCTCGTCCTTGAGAATAACCTGCTTGTAATGAGTAGTATCCAATCTTCCACAGGATTCAGTTTTAATTGACAAAAGCACCATCAAAGACAACTTCATAGCTGGGACTAAGCACAAATCATGTTTTAATTAAGGGGGATATAAGAGTTTCTTTCTTCCCACTGAGTATGTGGTTTCCCCCTATGGACTGAATTCAAATTCAACAGCAGTGTTACTCCAAATAGCTTAACCAGCTGTTAATTGGAAGCAGTGTAATCCAAGAGGAGGTTACATTCTTTTTAATCAGTCTTAGGTATTAGGGCAATAGCTCTGTGCGTACTTTGAAAGAAGCTAACATGCCTAAAAAATAAGAATAAAAGAGACAAACTTTAAAGGCAACATATTTTGCAAGCATCACAGAAAGAGTTGAGGGAGTCAGCAAATAAGTCTTTATTTCTTTCATTATCCTCTTTTTGAGAGCAACTGTAAAACAATGATAAACAGCCCTTAGGGGAGACATTGTCCAATTTAAAAACGTGAAACACATCTAACAGAATGCGAGAGAGACCATTTCTGTTGAACCTCAGTAAACCTGGCAAAAAGAGGAATCTTGTAACAGTGGTGAACGTTTAACATTTGTTCTGGTTTAACATGTTGTCTAGTTGCAACATTGACAGCTTGGCTCCCTATTGTTATTATATACTTGTCAGGATGAAAAAAACATTGATCAATGACCAATTCTACAACAAACATCAGACCAGGTCAATGGCAACAGATGAACAATGATTACAGACCCTGCAATTTACTGCTGCCGAAGACACCTTGAGGAAAACTATTAAAATGACAATACATTTTAGACTATAAAAGCTTGGCACAGAGACCAGCTGTTAAACCCCAGAGGTCCTGGCACCTGGGGATAGCTAAAAACGATAACCTTGAGGTATGGCTGTCAAAGATTATACAAATAACCAGAATGTTTTTGTTACCACTGAGGTCATTGGTGTGTCGTTATGCATGCTGGGCGTGGCAGAGAACAGGGTAATCAGAGTTTGTAAAAATGAAACTCACAAATCACCTATAATGTCTGCTGTGCTCAAGTAAGAGTATGCCATAAACACTAAGTTATAATGACAACCCCTTCCGCCCACAAACGGACTCACATGCACACGCAAGCTCTCATAATTAACTACCATCCCTTCAGCTGAGAAGGGATAGTAGTTGATGGGTCTGGACTGTGCTGTAGATCACCAGGGTATTTGACATGCCAAGGGGGCCATCCAGGACTGGTGGGCATCCTGGAGCTAGGATAGTGAAGGCTTTAGTTACCTGATTAGGGCTCCCTTCAGGCCAATCTCATGGCCACTGGCTTGGCATGTGCGTGTGTCTGCCTGTGTGTGTGTGTCTGTGTTCGGTTGAATGTGTGTGTGCCAGACAAAAAACCGCAGGGAACTGTAATGACGTGCCTGGGGTTGCAATAGTAGCTTGAGAGAAGGAGAGGAAAGCAGACTTCACAAGTGAAGCACAGCTGAGATCTGGGCTAAGCCCTGAAGATCAATTACACTTTGGAGTATGACGATTAATGTTGAAATAGATTGATAATTACCAGTTCCCATTTGTTAAATTACCATCTATTCCAGATATTTGAACTCTGTTACCTTGTTACGCCTGCCAGTGTTAAAGGGTAGTGGTGGACTCCTCTACAGAAGTCTCACCTTAGTGGCCTAACCCTTGAACTTCAACTTCTGGAAGGAACACCACCTCACACCACCTTGGTGAAGGGAGGTTGAACTACATTGCTGAGGTCAGAGGAACCATGCCATGCAGTCTCTCTCCACACACACACACACACACACACACACACACACACACACAAAAACACACACACAAAAACACACACACACGCACAGGAACACGCATGGAATACTATATGCACACACAAAAAAAAACGTACTAATGAATGGTGTTGCTAATTAGCCCTTTCTTCTCCTTCTCAAAAACTGAACACAGGATCACAGGGGCTGGCGTGGTCACACTGTGTGTGTGTGTGTGTGTGTGCATGGAGGGCAGAATATTCCCCGGAGAGCTCACAGCGCTGAAAGGCACCAAGATGCTGGTAAGCAGCTTGTCTGATTAGCACTTATTACTCTCTAATTGGAGTTCTCCAAAACAAGATGACCTCTGCTTTGTTTACTGATGAGATTAATCGTGGTCTGGCAAATAAAAAATCCTAGCAGAATTAATTCCTTCCTCATTATTTTGGAAGTGGCCACAGACCTTCTTGCCTGTCACTGTTTATAGTGAAGACAAGATGTTGCTTTGGTTTGGTAGTTCTCTGATGCTGACTTGATCCAAGTTCATGTCAACTAATTTACAGTAACATATTGTTGATCTGCTTCATTTCCTTTGTGTTTACAAAGCAAATTTACGTTAGGTTATGATAGAACAGGAGAAAAAGACCTAGAAAAAAAGTCACAATTCAGGACTGATTTAGTGCAAGATAACAGACTATTTTGTGGCGTCAGTTTTCCTAGGAATGACCAGACTCCAAGAAAAAAGAAGAAAAAGTGAGTGGTTTGAAAGGAAGAAGATGTAAGTAGTCAGAGAGAGAGAGAGAGAGAGAGAGAGAGAGAGAGAGAGAGAGAGAGAGAGAGAGAGAGAGAGAGAGAGAGAGAGAGAGAGAGAGAGAGAGAGAGAGAGAGAGAGAGAGAGAGAGAGAGAGAGAGCAGAGCGGAGCAGAACAGATGCTCAGGGACGTAGACCTACCCAGGCCCGTCAGAAGCACTGTTTCTGCAGTCAGAGTGGAGATCAGTGGTGACAGCACAGATCCCACCACTGGAGAGCCTGAGTACCACAAGCCGTTTCTATTCTACTGGGACCAACCTAGACAGGTCTGGAGGCTGGGGGCTGGAGGAAGGAGGATGGGGTGCTAGTGGCTGAATGCTGGGGGAAGGAGGCTGGGGGGCTGGGGGCTGAATGCTGGGGGAAGGAGGCTGGGGGGCTGGGGGCTGAATGCTGGGGGAAGGAGGCTGGGGGGCTGGGGGCTGAATGCTGGAGGAAGGAGGCTTGGGGGCTGGGGGCTGAATGCTGGGGGCTGGGGGGCTAGGGGCTGAATGCTGGGGGAAGGAGGCTAGGGGGCTAGGGGCTGAATGCTGGAGGAAGGAGGCTGGGGGCTGGGGGCTGAATGCTGGGGGCTGGGGGGCTAGGGGCTGAATGCTGGGGGAAGGAGGCTTGGGGGCTGGGGGCTGAATGCTGGGGGAAGGAGGCTGGAGTCTGGGGGCTGGAGGCTGGGGGCTGGAGATTTATGAGCAGGGTTTAGAAGATTTATAATACATCTGTTATTCTCCCTAAGGTCGGGTTGTTAAGATCATGTTCTCTTTTCCTGTCATGTGAGGGTTGTCTGTCCAATCTCTGACCAGCTGACTCCATCTGAACGAGAACTGACCTGACAGAAGACAAAGAGGTTTTCCTCTGACTGGAGCATTACGAACATCAAGGGTGCTTTCTCATTAAACAATCATGTGTTTTATTTAATAATGGGTAAAAATAGACAAATCTAGCAGGTTTGGTTAGTTTTCCAGGGAAACACTGATAGTGACAGTTCTAAGGATACAGAGTAAGACTGTATTGTGCCTCTAGACACATCCGACAACACTGAATGGGAATCCCTCTAATCTCTCATGTTTAAAACACAATATCAAAGACGTCTTGACATTTCTGTGTTTTTTGAAGCTAACTACAACCATACTTACACCAGAGAGATCCCCACCGTGGACAGGATATTGTGGTGCTGCTGTAGCTCTGCCTGGTAATGCCAGTGCTGCGAGCTATCACTAATGAGAGAAGTATGGAGTGGCTAATGGAACAGCACTCTGCTGCTTTTTAATCTGACAACAGCTCCCATTAAGCGAATAACAGGAACAGACTTCAGATGCTGGAGGATAGCTGGATGCTCTATGCCTTGCATCTCTTTTACAGATGAAACTGAGTGCATTTATGTGTTCATATAAAAACTAAAATATATAATAATAATCGTAAAATTTTGTATTCGACTTTTATTGTCAGGTCAGTTTTTGGGAGCCAAGTTTTTTTTTTTTTTTTTGTCATAAGGATGAGAAGTTACTTGCTACTTGGTACAGTGGTTCTCACCTATTGTATTGCTGTCTTAAAAATTCTTATCACAACTCTCAGCAACCTAAATATGTTATTCTTCCAATTTTCAACAGTGAAATTGATGAGATGACAAAGATACCAAAAAAGTGGAATGAAATAGCAAAACCTTTACAAAGGGTTCTCGTCGGGGAACCGAACGAGACAAATAAGAATTCTCCTCATTGTTGTGGTTCCGGATGGGGTTAGAAGTACCACTAGAAGTACCACAAGACCCCATCAACGAAGGTCTTTTGAAGAAGAAGTCCTAATCACACTGTGTCATTTGAACACTATCAAAGGCAAACACAGTCCGAATGGATACGAGATAAAAGTTCAGCTTTAAAGCTTGAAGATGAAATAGTAGAATTTTTTGCTAAATTGTCTTATCTTATCGTGAAGAAGACACGAGTGGGAAACCATCTTGACACTAAAACATTTAAGTGGAAGCTACCAATTACACTAGTATTGATCTCAATAGGTCCTCTCTGACTCCCTACCTTTTATGTGTTCTCGCTAGCCTAGATGACAAGATAGTTTGGCTGGAGAGGGCTCTGCAGATAAAACATCCTAACCATTAAAACTTCTGCATAATATAATGACCATGGCCCTGGCGCTCAGGGAAGCAGAACACATGGGAGACGGAAGGGTGTCTACAAGAATTACCCTGAAGTGCATTAATGGTGTAAAGCTCCTGTGTACCCCGTACAGGTACGTAGCAATCAAGCCAAAGGACAACCTCATTGAAGTCTGCCCTTCTCACTGCTTGCCCACACCACTTCGGTGGCCAAGATTCCTTTTTTTATTGGATATTTTCATGAAGTTTGAGCTCATCTACCTTCGTGGGAAACTCTAAAAGTGTCCTCATGCGACCCTGACATTTGCAAACTCGTTGCATCACAACTTTCTTTTGATCTTAAACCCACTCAGTCAGTCGAGTGATATTTCACTGTGCTTCTCTCATAATATCCTTTCCACACACACACACACACACACACACACGCACGGCTTCTGAACAATGGACCACAGTCGTCACCAACAATACACGTTGTCCCCACGGATCTTCATCAGTTGCCGACGCTGACTTGCCTCGTCCAAATGACCCCTAGACTTCACCAACTCATCTCCTGCCAGTGGGCAGGTCCCGACCGACATGTCCACGCTAGCAGGCAGAATACAAACGACATAATTGGCGACATAGGAGCTGAGCCTATTAAAGAGCAAGCGGGACAGCGATAGCCTTCGAGGCCACTAACACTCCTCATTAATCTCCATCTACAAGGTTACAGAGTCAGACTGATGGAAACGTAGAGCAGCACCATGTGACTCCAGCCTCACATGACTCACCGTTTTAACTTTTTTACTCTGGGATTCTTATAAAATATTCTGGACTTTCAAGTTTAGGGCTCTTAAATTATGTCCAATTGCTTTTACTGTAAGACTGGTTGGAAGTCTGCAAGCAGATGATTCCTCAGATGATCACACTCAGTTGATACTGCAGAACTTCCATCATGAAACGATAGAGGTTATCATTAACTTCTTAATAAATTGGCAAATTCTCTTGCCAGTCAGTATGCGCATACTGTTTGACCCTGAAATCTTTCTCAAGCTGCCAAACTTGCGGTGAGGGTTAGCTTCTTAGCTAACACTGAATGCAGCCTGTTAATTTGGCTACAGCAAACAGATAAATCATTATTCCCTCTCTTTCTTTCTCCTCTATCTCTCTCTCTCTCTCTCTCTCTCTCTCTCTCTCTCTCTCTCTCTCTCTCTCTCTCTCTCTCTCTCTCTCTCTCTCTCTTCTCTCTCTCTCTCTCTCTCTCTCTCTCTCTCTCTCTCTCTCTCTCTCTCTCTCTCTCTCTCTCTCTCTCTCTCTCTCTGTCTCTCTCTCTCTCTCTCTCTCTCTCTCTCTCTCTCTCTCTCTCTCTCTCTCTCTCTCTCTCTCTCTCTCTGTCTCTCTCTCTCATCTCTCTCTCTCTCTCTCCTCTGTCTCTCTGTCTCTCTCTCTCCAGGCCAGAGATGTGTTTTCATCCCTTAACGTCCTCGGAGGTTTTCACGGACGGGGTGTGTGTATGTGTGTGTATGTTTGTGTGTGTGTGACTGGTGTGTGCTCATATCCCTGGCATTAATTTCGAGTTTTTAATGGAGGTTGGAATAAATACGCCCCCAGACTTCTCCCCTTGTGATGCCCTGCGTTTATCAACAGGCCTGTTACACTCCTGGCCCTCCATCTTTAAAAGACTCTCTCATCTTACAGGCCCTAATCAAAACTGCCCTCGCCCATGATGAGTTGAGGTTATTCTAATGAAATATGCCCCTGTGGTAAATCCAGCCCTGGTGCACACACTCCACAGCTCCATGGATGTTATCACCGCTGCGTCGTTAGCTGTTTCATTACCTGTAGTGATGGGAGGCGTTTCGATGCAGTAAGATTCTAGCTCATCCAGAGCTTTATGGGAACAGCTCTCTTACTGTTGAAGACATGGTTCAGCTTAGGAGAGATGCATCGCAGAGCGTTTGTATGTATGTGTGTGTGTGTGTGTGTCAGGGGGGGAAGTGTCTACATATAGCCTACAGATCATTACCAGTTTCAATATGTCATTCTCCCCACATGGGAAAGATGAAAAGGCTTGGCCTTTGGTTATTTAAACACACACACACAACAAGAAGATGGCACCTTTTCAGGAAATCATGAGATCTAGTTGTGTACCAGTGCCAGCCATACTCTCTATTATCTAAGTTAGCTCTGTTTATAATGGTGTTCGTGTTAGCTGTAGTGGGTGGATAAGACTCACCAGAAATGTTCTGATTCATTCCTAGATTCATTCCTGAGAGGCCATCTCCACAACTCTTCACTGGGAAAGAAACACATCAGTATCCCAATGAGCTGATCGAGGAGCTGCAGTAAAGTGACCAGACCAACATGCGCACATGCACACACAAACACATGAACACAAACACATGCACACACAAACACATGAACACAAACACATGCACACACAAACACATGAACACAAACACATGCACACACAAACACATGAACACAAACACATGAACACAAACACATGCACACACAAACACATGCACACACAAACACATGAACACAAACACATGCACACACAAACACATGAACACACAAACACATGAACACACAAACACATGAACACAAACACATGCACACACAAACACATGAACACAAACACATGCACACACAAACACATGAACACACAAACACATGCACACACAAACACATGAACACAAAACACATGCACACACAAACACATGAACACAAACACATGCACACACAAACACATGAACACACAAACACATGAAACACACAAACACATGCACACAAAAACACATGAACACAAACACATGCACACACAAACACATGAACACAAACACATGCACACACAAACACATGAACACAAACACATGCACACACAAACACATGAACACACAAACACATGAACACACAAACACATGAACACAAACACATGCACACACAAACACATGAACACAAACACATGCACACACAAACACATGAACACAAACACATGCACACACAAACACATACATGAACACAAACACATGCACACACAAACACATGAACACACAAACACATGAACACACAAACACATGAACACAAACACATGCACACACAAACACATGAACACAAACACATGCACACACAAACACATGAACACAAACACATGCACACACAAACACATGAACACAAACACATGAACACAAACACATGCACACACAAACACATGCACACACAAACACATGAACACAAACACATGCACACACAAACACATGAACACAAACACATGCACACACAAACACATGAACACACAAACACATGAACACACAAACACATGAACACAAACACATGCACACACAAACACATGAACACACAAACACATGAACACACAAACACATGAACACACAAACACATGAACACACAAACACATGAACACATGCACACACAAACACATGAACACAAACACATGCACACACAAACACATGACACAAACACATGCACACACAAACACTTGAACACAAATCATTGATGTTTTTTTACATAAAATTCCAAGGCTTTCCCTCCACTCACTAGTCTTTAATCTCAGCCCTCCATGTGGGTCTTTGTCTGGCCAGACGAACTTAACGACCAAGCCTCTGAGGCCTCCTAGCCTTAACGGGGGTCGGGGGGTGGGTGGAGGGGGAGAGGGTTGGGCTGAGAATAAGCACTTGCCCTGCCTGTACTAGCCTCAGTGACAGGTGTGGAGAGGAACTGTTCTCCAGCACTTCCTGAGACAAGGCCCCAGCAGTAACTGATGTCAGTCTCTATGTGCCTTCTCTATTTGTCTTTTATTCCTCCTGCTTTTCTCTCTCTCTTTCTCTCTCCTCCCCCACACTCTCCAGTGACATGGTGACATGCATGACAGGTTCAGAAAGAGCCAAAGTGACAAGGCTGAGATGGCTGACGTCTGTTCCTCTTAGTCATGATCACAACAGAGAGGGGAGGAGAGGAGAGGGTGAGGGGAGGACTGGGGAGGGGTGGAGTGGAGTGGTGGAGAGGAGAGGAGAGGAAAGGAGAGAGGAGGGGAGGGGAGGGGAGGGGAGGAGTGGGGAGGAGTGGAGTGGAGTGGAGTGGAGTGGAGTGGAGTGGAGAGGAGAGGAGAGGAGAGGAGAGGAGAGGGGATGGGAGAGGAGAGGAGAAAAGAGGGGAGGAGTGGAGTGGAATGGAGAGGAGAGAGGAGGGGAGGAGAGGGGAAAGAAGAGGGGGAAAGAGAGTGGAAGAGAATTGTACAGAGGCATGGTCCTGTCATGAGAGGACACACAACACACACACTCTCACACACACCCACACACCCACTCAAAATTCTTTGGCATTATCTAGCTGATGAAAACATGCTCTTTTTGGCTCTGAGCACTATAGAAGATAACTGTGGAAATTAGAGCGTATAAAAAGATTCCCCACTGGGAGATCTGTCAATGGCTTTACTGGCAAGGAATGCTCAGCCCAGTGTATGCGCATGTGTGTTGTGCGTGTGTGTGTGTCTGTGTGTGCATGTGTGTGTGTCTGTGTTGTTGGTGTTGCGTGTGTATGTGAGTGTGTCTGTGTGTTGTGGGTGTCAAGTGTGTGTGTCGGCGGCTGGTATCTTGGTGGGAGTAAGGAGAAGTAAACGTCTCTGCAATATTATTTGAGAATCTAGTTTTCTCTCCCCCTCCCTCCTGTCTTTCCCCCTCTACCCTCTCTCTATCCCTCTTTCACTCTCCCTCATGGGTTGGTTTGAGTCAGAGCTCCAGTCCCTCCTTCCTCACCCTGAGAGCTGTTGATAAGGACCAGGCCTGTTGCCACAGCATGGCAGAAAATCAAATTCCTCTGAAGACAATGAGGTCCATTTGCAGCGCTAAGCTGGATGAAAGTAGCACATTTAGCTGGTCACTGTTTCGCTCCCATCCGTGGCCATTGTCAGAGGAGACAAATAAAGCTTATGTAATAGTGGAAAGTTATGAAAATTGTTTTTCATTGCTAATTAACTAGCACAGCAGTCAGTCTTCCTTTTGTGTTTGTGTGCTTGCGTGTGTGTGTATGTGTGCGTGTATTTAAGTATAACATTTTCTGAATTCAAATAAGCATCTGTCTCTGTGTGTATCTGTTGTATTCATTTAACCAATAAAGATGATTGGCACTTGCTTTTTAAGACTGGATCAGTGTTATTAAAATGACTAAATATTCAATTAAGCGGCACTCAGTTTAACCAAACACAATATGAAAAACCTTGAGTTGTTTTGTGCAGATAGCATGCTAGTTTGAGATAATCAAGTCAACAGCTGTACTTCACTTGTGTCAGCCATCATGTGGCCTGAGGTGGTACTAGCTTGTCCCTGCCTCAGCTGAACCCAACTCATGCAACACTCAAGTTTACCCGAAGCTCAGGGTCAAGGCCCAAGCTTGGTCTCATGTAATTTTAAATGGCCCTCCCTGACCATCTTAGGGCCCCTCAGATGACAGATGTTTTTAAAGGAAACCTAAAAACATATCTTTAAAAAAAGCTTTTCACTAAATGTGTTTTATAGGTTTTGTTTTTAATTATTTATTGAGCTTGATCTTTTTATTTATTTTAATTATTAAACTTGATTCTTTTTTATTTGTATTACTGTATGCTTTGTAGCACTCAGAGATTGGATTTCTTAAATATAGAGTGCCATATAAATACAATTTATTATTAGTAGTAGTAGTAATAGTCGTATTTAATTAATGTATTCATCTACAAAAGTCTGTTGGAGATAAAAAGCCACCAAGTATGAGTTTGTCCTCATTATCTAACACTGTCATCGATCCCTCCAATGGTGCTGCAAATGGAACATGCCTTGTCCAATGAGTCGTCTGCAAATGGTCACCTCAGCAGAAGGATGTCGACACACCAATCAGGTGACGGCTGGGATGCTACCAGGACAGAGAGCAGCAAATGAGGCATCTCTAATTGGTCAGTCCACCAATGGCTGGCCAGGCCTTGAGGCCAATTCCCCAGAGCCGACAGTTGTTTATGAGCGGATGGATCCGTGTGGTGTAATGATGCATTGAAGAGAGAGAGAGAGAGTAAGATGGAGAGATGGAGGGAGAGATGGAAAGAGTAAAAGAAAGGGGAAAGATATAGAGGGTGGGATGGAGAGAGAATGACAGCCCTTAATTTTCTTGTCAGTGTGTAAAAGATGAACGCCAATTTTCCACCTCTTTCCATCCTTACCCCTCCTTCTTGCATCATTCCCGTGGTGCCACCTCTCCTTGCCACCTCTCCTTGCCTCCTCTCCTTGCCTCCTCCTTCCCTTGTCTCCTGAGTGTTTGGGTCTCATTCAGTTTATATTTCTGTGTCTGATTTCAAACCCATACCTTTGTCTGTCTGTCTGTGCATGTGTGTGTGTGCATGTGTGTGTGTGCATGTGTGTGTGTTTCTGTGTGTCTGTTTTCTGTTGCAGGAACTGTTATTGAGGGGGATGAGGCCTGTTTCACTTCCACTGATTCGAGAGCAGCGCTGTACATCTTTCCATTATTGTATTAACAAAATCCTTTAATCATGTTAACATTTAATGAACTTTGTCATAACCTCACTGATTGACCCATCAGACTCTCTCTTTCCCATCAGACTGTCTCTCTGTCTCTTTCTCTCTCTCTCTCTCTCTCTCTCTCTCTCTCTCTCTCTCTCTCTCTCTCTCTCTCTCTCTCTCTCTCTCTCTCTCTCTCTCTCTCTCTCTCTCTCTCTCTCTCTCTCTCTCTGTCTCTCTCCTCTCTCTCTCCGTCTGGATTCATCTCTTTCTTTTCCTGTCTGTTCGTCTCTCTTTCTTTCTCTCTCTCTCCTTCTCTCTCTACAGTATCTCTCTGTCACAAACTCTCTCTTGTTCTCTTTTTCTCTTTCTCTGGTCCCCTTCCTCACTCACTCGTCATCTACCTGACCATCTGTGTGTCTGGATGGATAAGGCCCTGGCTGTCTGCCAGAGGAAGTCTGCTGTCTCTACCAACAAATATGCTTTTATTATCTGAAAGGAGAGCATTTGAAAGAGTATTTAGCTTGTGGTCTTGTTTGAACGGTAAGTTTACAGGAATCTCGCCTTCAAGAAGTGTGTGTGAGGGGGGGAGATTCTTATCTCCTAAACCCCTCCAGAATAGTGAGCCTTTGTTTTCTGGCAACATCTTCAGACTCTTATAAAGGGTTCCTAAAACTTTGTTTGGAGAGATTCTGACCACCACAAAAGAAAGTGACACTGGGGGGACCAGAGAGGGGTGGAGCTAGTTGGTATGCCTTCAGCACCCAGCCAACCATTGACCTGTATTATGCAAGACCCCGGTGCTGCACAAGGAGACAAATCATGCCTCGTCAGTAAGTATAAAACCTTTGTTCCTGAGAGCCCAGTTGGGCTGCTCTGGAGGTTAATTGACCCCAGGCAGTCGCAGCCATAGCTCACCCCAGCCTCTGCCTCTCTTCCTGGGCACTGCAGCTCAGGGAGATGGCCTCTCCATGGGAGATTGACTTTGGCCCAGCGGATGATACTCTGCCGCACTTACTCTCTCTCTCATTCTTTGTCTTTTCCCTCCTTCTCTCTCAGCCCCTCTCCCTCACTGTCTCACACTTCTCTATGACTCACACATTAATGAGTAATCTACTGTCTCCAGCAGAGCAGATGGGGTCTGTTGCCTGCGGGCTGCCCGAGAGGACCCCTGGTCGGGCTCGGGTCTTCAGAACTGCTCCTCGCCGTGGGGCTGGCCGCCTAGCTGCCCTCATCATTGCCTGAGTGAATACTGATGCTGGTCATGTCTGTCCGCCTGTGGGTGCTGATCAGAATGCTGCAGATGTCAGTCAGGGCACGAGGCAGCTGGTGAACCAGGGCCCACCTGGTGTCACATGCTCCCTACACAACACAGCTAGCACCCTGATAGGCTCCTCCGAATGGAGCCTAGACACGTAGGCCGCTAAGCAGACAAAATGAATAATCCCATCAGAAAACTGTGGGCCATTAGGAGTAAACCATATTTCCTTAATTGAATTAACTGAATTAAATAAAATGGGATGGATAAACAATGGAGAAATGTGCAGCAACGCGTATTGTTTCTCGGACTAATTTTGAAACTGGGTCTCTATTTTCTTGGTTTAACAGATTGTGGGAGGTTTCTCGCTGTTGTGTACCCGACAATTCGAGCCTGTGTGAGAGTGTACAATAACAACAGAGTCCTGATACACATCAGGACTAGTCCTGTCAAGGTAAACAAACCCACGATGCATCTGCTTCCTCATATACCCCCTGGGGCTTTAGTAAGCAACACCACTGCCTCAGCCTCAGTCTCTCACATACACTCACACACTCTCAGACGCATGCACACACACGCACACACACACACGCACACACACACACCACAGCCTGTGGTTTTCTTCTGGAGCAGTCGTAGAATTTCCAAAGCTCATTCTCCACTGTGATAATTACCCATGCTGCTCTCTGCCTTCCATTTGCATAATCAACAACAGCCAGCCATTCAGGAGGACACACAAAGGAGTATAATGAAACGACAGAGAAACAGGAAGCGTTTCAGCAGCCATTCAAGACATTCATCACATCTGGGGTTTTCATTGTCTTAAATTTAGCTTCTAGCATTTAGCACAATGACCGAGAAAGATCATTTGATAGAGAGGAAATCACACTGACGCCAACATGATTTGGGCAACATTTTATGTTGCGCAACGGAGATTTGGAGTTAATGGAACACCACATTTCCCTGCTGACTGTGACTGCTGATTGGTTGAATCCACAAACCAATAACTTACTCCTGTTAGCATCCTTGGGTCATCCTACATATGGACCTTAGCATTAAAGAACAAACTTACCCCTTCAACAAGGAGTCCTGCGGGACTTCACCAGGTCTGCAGCAACATGAAACATCAGTGGTGCTCTCTTCCTTCCCCTCTGGGTCCAGGGACACTCAGCCCTCCTTCCCCTCTGGGTCCAGGGACACTCAGTCCTCCTTCCCCTCTGGGTCCATGGACACTCAGCCCTCCTTCCCCTCTGGGTCCAGGGACACTCAGTCCTCCTTCCCCTCTGGGTCCAGGGACACTCAGCCCTCCTTCCCCTCTGGGTCCAGGGACACTAAGCCCTCCTTCCCCTCTGGGTCCAGGGACACTCAGCCCTCCTTCCCCTCTGGGTCCAGGGACACTCAGCCCTCCTTCCCCTCTGGGTCCATGGACACTCAGCCCTCCTTCCCCTCTGGGTCCAGGGACACTCAGCCCTCCTTCCCCTCTGGGTCCAGGGACACTCAGCCCTCCTTCCCCTCTGGGTCCAGGGACACTAAGCCCTCCTTCCCCTCTGGGTCCAGGGACACTCAGCCCTCCTTCCCCTCTGGGTCCATGGACACTCAGCCCTCCTTCCCCTCTGGGTCCAGGGACACTCAGCCCTCCTTCCCCTCTGGGTCCAGGGACACTCAGCCCTCCTTCCCCTCTGGGTCCAGGGACACTCAGTCCTCCTTCCCCTCTGGGTCCAGGGACACTCAGCCCTCCTTCCCCTCTGGGTCCAGGGACACTCAGCCCTCCTTCCCCTCTGGGTCCAGGGACACTCAGCCCTCCTTCCCCTCTGGGTCCAGGGACACTCAGCCCTCCTTCCCCTCTGGGTCCAGGGACACTCAGCCCTCCTTCCCCTCTGGGTCCAGGGACACTAAGCCCTCCTTCCCCTCTGGGTCCAGGGACACTCAGCCCTCCTTCCCCTCTGGGTCCAGGGACACTAAGCCCTCCTTCCCCTCTGGGTCCAGGAACACTCAGCCCTCCTTCCCCTCTGGGTCCAGGGACACTCAGCCCTCCTTCCCCTCTGGGTCCAGGGACACTCAGTCCTCCTTCCCCTCTGGGTCCAGGGACACTCAGCCCTCCTTCCCCTCTGGGTCCAGGGACACTCAGCCCTCATTCCCCTCTGGGTCCAGGGACACTCAGCCCTCCTTCCCCTCTGGGTCCAGGGACACTAAGCCCTCCTTCCCCTCTGGGTCCAGGGACACTCAGCCCTCCTTCCCCTCTGGGTCCAGGGACACTCAGCCCTCCTTCCCCTCTGGGTCCAGGGACACTCAGCTCTTCTGTCAGGCTTTTGCTCACTGTTGGAGATCACTTAGCTGAAAAGTTTTCCATGCACATCAAACGGAATGGGTTGATCAACAGGCTTCACCCTGGCTCTCACGCGTAATCATTCACAATACATACACAGATCAGCTTTGATGTGATTGGGCTATTTGATGTGCCGTGTGGAATCACTGACAAACAGGTTGGAATGAGAGAGGGGAAAGTTCCATAAAGTGTCAAAGTCAAAAGTATGCCCTGTCTGTCTATCTATCAGTCGCTCTCTCTCACACTCTGTCTTTCTCTGTCTCTCTCTCTCTCTCTCTCTCTCTCTCTCTCTCTCTCTCTCTCAGCCCCTTTCTTCCCTTTCTTTCCCAGACACACACACATACACACATTCTGTTATTTCTTAGTTTCTGTAAATAAATCATGAGACCCCATGCTAGGATGTTCTGCTACATGTGACTACACCAGTGACACAAATGCTTTGAGACCTGAGGCACGCAGACACCCAAACTGAACACACTGACACAAAGCTGGGCTGACCTGAGGAGGAGGCCCAGCAGGTGGTCCCTGTTCTGAGGAATTTTAAAATGCGTGTTGCATCAGGATCACTGACCTTTGGTGGATTGGTGTGAGCACTTCATGTCAACAAGGAAATTGTTAGTATGTAATTTTCCTGTCTCAACTATTAGTGTGCAGAAATCGTTTTGTACTGTATTGCACTGCGAGCCTTTGTATAAGTGTGAGTTGGTGTGATTGTGTGCATATGTGTGTGTGTGTGTGTGTGTGTGAGTGAGTTTGTGTGTGTAGGCAGGGAGGTAGTTTCATCCTTCCATTGTTCTCAGAACTCTCTTCTCTGCCCCCTAGTGTCCTCCCTGTCTCTCTTCTTCCCTCCTCACTTCACGTCCCCCCCCCCGGCCTGTCATCCCTACTCCTCCTTCCACTGTCTTGTCCCTCTCTTTCTCCCTCGTTTCCCCTGCCTGTACGTTTCCCGTGTTTCTCCCTTGTCTTCCCTGCAGCCCAGACTCAGTGACAGCCCCTCCCCCTCCTCCTCGCCTCTCCTGGAACCTGCAGACATGAGCCCAGGAAGACCTGCTCAAAGAGAGAGAGAGAGAGAGAGAGAGAGAGAGAGAGAGAGAGAGAGAGAGAGAGAGAGAGAGAGAGAGAGAGAGAGAGAGAGAGAGGGAGAGAGAGATGACAAAGGTTGAAAAAAGGATCAAGTGAGAGAGATAGCTGACAGTAGAGGGAGTGATGGAAACATTTTGCCCCATTGTGGGAGGGTGTTTGGGGGAAAAGAGAGATAGAGGGAGAGAGATCTGATTGAGAAAGTGAGAAAAGGATGCAGATCGAATGTAAAAGAAAAAGAGAGAGATAGTCAGTCAGGACTGTGGGGATATCAAACATCCTCAGGCTATTCCTCAACCCGAGTCCTCTCACAGAGAGGACACAACTTGTCTTTTATGTCATAAACTTGTGTTGCCTTTCAGATGGCGCTCAGACGTAGGTGTGCTGCTGGGGGATGATCAGGAATACAAATGCTCGGAGCCTTTGACTGGAAAAACAGGGGGATTATTGCACGAGCACAAGGTTGTTTCTAGTGAGGCACACTTCTTTTGACAAGGGCATTGGAGAGGGCAGGGGGCATGGGTGGAGCTGCAAAAATGGTGGCAAGACAAGGCACATCCCAGAACACACTTTAAACATTGCTGCTTTATATATACACATGTCTAATTTTAAGGATGGATGTGGACAGTATTATTTCAGCTGACCACATCATTAGAAAGGCAGTATTTTTTGAATTTCCTATCTGCATCTTATCAATTACACCTGGCAGTTCACCACACTAGCAGATTGTGCTTAAGACGATTAACTTGTGCGTTCGTGTGCATGTGTGTGTATAATTCAGTTACCCTCCCCTTGCGGACCCCCCCCCCCCCCCCCCACACACACACACACATCTCTTTCTCTGTGTCATGATGAGATTAATTGGGTTGATACACACACAAAGACCTAAACTGTGTTTTAGATTGAGGTTCAGGACACACTGCGGTGTAATGACTCATTCTTCCCCCTGCTCTGACTCACTGCTCTCAGCCCATCTCAGCACAGGACGTGCTCTTATATAAAAAGCATGGAGTGTAGCATGTGTGTTTCATGTCCCCTCTTCACATGTATTGAGGACAGACATGTTCCGGATTCTACTAGATCTGCCTTTTTGGATCCTCATTACAATATTTGAAATAATACATGATGAATTCTGATTATATGTTGCCTGCATATACAAATGTTATTTCCAATCACACTCAAGGACACATCCACTGGGAACATTTCCTGTGTTGTCTAATAAATTACCATAATTATAGAATGGAAATTGAATTTTATTTTCGTATGTTTATGAAGAGCCATTAGTTTAATATATACAGATTCTGACAGATAGTTAAAGATATAAAAACAGAGGATTCACCAAGTGTGTTTTGTCTTGGCTCAGGGTAGCTGATGTCTGGGGAATGAGAGTATAATGAGCCGTCTGCCGGTTTGCGCCAGGTTGTCCTTTCTTTAGGGCTTTAACCAAACACAGCCCCACCTGCGCAGATCTTAGACACACCGGCTGTGAACCCTCGTTGGAGATGGCTGAGTCTGTGTTTAAAGTGCAGTTGGAACTTTCTGACAACATGAAACAGCTAAGCTGTATTAAGCCTGCATGGCCATTATCACAGCCGGATATATAAGCATGACTGGTTTACAGTGGAAGACTTTATTCACTCAATCCATGCAGTAACTTTAACCTTTCCCATCAACCAACACCCATAAAAATCCATTCTCATCTTACAAACGTTTAAAATTCCAGACAAGCCCTTGTCAGCACACACTGGATCCACCCACGCAAAGTATATAGGTCTTACATTTGTATATCTATCAGCGATAGGGCAAAGGCAAGGTAACTTGGTAAAACAGAATAACTTTGACAGGTGTGGCAGTTTGAACAACAGTACAGCACTCTAATCCAGTCAGCACAGCTGTTGGATTTGACAGCTTCACATCCCTGCCTCACATCTTTCCTTTATGACAGCAGTAAAGATGTTTATAACTGTGAGATGCAGTCAGTGAATTCAACTGGCCTTCTGATGCCCTTCCCCCATTTTCTTCGAAGGCGCCGGAAAAGCCACAAAAGAAACGCCACTGGAATATCTAGCCAGTCCTTAAATAAAGGAGCCAGAGGCAGACGATAAATAATTCACTTAGTAAACGCAGGGCCTGCTGACACCTACACACATACAGTAACATTTACATTTTACAGACGCTCTTATCCAGAGCGACTTACAGTAAGTACAGGGACATTCCCCCCGAAGCAACTAGGGTGAAGTGCCTTGCCCAAGGACACAACGTCAATTGACACGGCCGGGAATCGAACTGGCAACCTTCAGATTACTAGCCCGACTCCCTCACCGCTCAGCCATCTGACTACCTTTTGTAGTAGGTAACACACACTATAATTTGATGCTCATTTTTCATTTAGGCTGGTGCTTTGTGCTTTGTGTCCTGCTGTAGGCAGGGTTTATGGACAGCTGGATCCTGCTGTTTACGGTGTGTGCAGTCATCAGGGGCAACCCTGAAGGGATGGTGATAGGATGCTAAACTTAAGAAACATAATGTTCGTGGAGGATTAACAAGAAGAAAGAAGGAACCTGAAACTGCCCCCGGTCTAAACTGGTGTTAACCGTCAACCTTCCAAACATCTGAATGACCCACCCCCAACCCACTAGTGAAGTGTGGTTATGTGTGGTACATGTTTTAATGTGTCTCTTTGTCTGAGGACAGGCTGTGTGTCTCTCTTCGACTCAGGTCGTAGGATTCTGACCCTTAGAGGCATCTGTTAGCAGAACAATGTGTTCGAACCTCTCTGGGGACCCAATCCGAGCTCTAGCGCTAATGGAAACAGATATCCATTTTATTTCCCGCACCACATACTCCCCTCTCTCTCCCTCATCATTATCCTCCTCGCTGGTAGAGACTCTCGGACAAAAGGGCTGGTTCGGCAGATGACTGACGGCTTCGTTTAGCCAACCAAACGCCGAATGCTTCGGGCACCGTGGTTGGAACTGTGACGCTATTGGCTGTCTCTCTAGAGAGTCGAGGTTGTTCTGATATTAACGACTGCTGAGGAGACAGCAGCGTGTCTATGTGCTCCGTATGACAGCTGATCGAGGTCGAGATGCGCCGTTAACAACCGTGGAGAAGGACAAGGGGGACAGAGAGAGGACTCTCCAACCGCTCTCGGTTAAGGACTTTTCGTTTTTCGACAAGTCTAAAGCTGCTGGTTGCCAGGAGGGAAAAACAAAACCTTTATCTCCAACTGCGTAAAAGCAAGAAGACTCTGATTGTTGGCTGGAGGTGTTGCGCTCTTTCTCGCTCCTCACCGGACCAGCTCACTATAAGGGAACAGCATAGGGAATACGTTAGCTCTCATTGGGAAAAAGCGACTTTTGCGGGTAAGTTTTCTAGATTGATGTCAGTACCATATATAGACCTGTTCGTGTCGAGCTGTTATTTTGTCACTCTAAATTAACGTTAATTTGAATGTTCTTTTTTTCAAGGGTCTTTACTCAGCATAGACCAGCCACCAGCCGTATAGCATTGTCTAGCAACGTAAAATAGCCAACATTAGGCAGGCTATTGTTCTAAACGTAAATATGTTAACATGTTTTTGTGACAGCGCTGTACCCTACTTGAATTTAATCTTCGAACCTGGATAGGGACGCATATGCGCAACTGTGCAAGATGCGCCTTTAAAGCAAAGTGGACTGCATACACACGGAGATGAGAAATACAAACATCATAGACTGGGATAGACTGATATGCGTTTTTCTGTCATAGTCCAGAAGCCGACGCTGTTTAGAGAACGCACACAGCGCACGTCTAGAAGAAAAAGAATGAAAGATTAGCTCTTTTCCCTCAATAACACCGCTCTTTTCCACTCCCTCTGCTCTCCGTTAAATCATCCTGTTGCAGTCAGAGTAGGCTTCTGGTTCACTGTACCTGCCACGAAAGCACGTCGAATAGCCTACTTGTGGGATTTCACATACACACCGACACACACACACACACTTTCATTGTGGTTTTGAATGTATTCTGCCAGCATAACGTAGGCGCGCTTGGCCGTTGAATAATTAGGCAAACGAGGCATTATACGTTGTGCAGTGCATAACACATTCAACACCACAGAGATAGGGATAAGGCTGTAAGGAGAAAGACCATAGTCTTGCTAGATCTTTCTACAGCTGGAAGTCTTAGCCCAGACCCCCACCCTCCCTGCACACACACACCACACACACACACACACACACACACACATCGCACAAACGCACACTCACACATATGTACATCTACGGTATACTAACACCCAGACAAAATAAATACACACATCCATGCCTGGTCACAGGCAGACGTCATGGTGAGAAAATGGCAGCCTGAAAACTCCATGTGACCATTTGAGAGCTTTAAGAGGAACGTAAAGCATACTGCTGTTCTGTCCTCTGTTCCCGGCTCTGCTTGGGATCAGCACTGGACCAGGCCGTCTTCCCCATGTAGCTTTTACCACTCACAACCCTGTTTACAACACTCCGACAGACACGAGAGGGTGACAGTCTTGTCTTGTTCTTGAATGACGAGCATCTTTTAAAGCTGGGCTTAGATACGACAGGCTCGGATGCTTCCAATATGGTTTGCATTGTTCTATTGTGTCGTTGTAGACCTCGCATTGGAATACTGGGAAGTTTCATGATGCAACAGACTATCTGGGAAGGCTTGTGCAGTGGCGCTTCGTCTGAGGCGGGTCAGATGGCTGAGCGGTCAGGGAGTCGGGCTATTAATCAGAAGGTTGCTGGTTCGATTCCCCACCCGTGCCAAATGACGTTGTGTCCTTGGGCAAGGCACGTCACCCTACTTGCCTCGGGGGGAATGTCCCTGTACTTACTGTAAGTCGCTCTGGATAAGAGCGTCTGCTAAATGACTAAATGTAGTCACTGCATGGCTTAGTCCTCAAGTAACCCTAAGTTAAAGCAGCTGTTTGTTCAGTACTTATTGGCCTTTCGCTCTGTCCCTCATCATGCGTCATCTAAAGTGAAGACAAAGGTGATGCAACCAAACACGCATCCCATTAAGGGTAGATCTAATTGAATCAATAAACATTTCTCCACAGCAAGGCTTACAGTATAATGTGTTCCTTTGTGAGTAGTCTAATCGATCCTGCATGCACTTTTATAAGTTAAACGGTCTTTGGAGCTTGGTTTCCTCCTAGATGGCTGTCTTGTCTAGAGGGATCTGCGTCCGTGGGAACTGTTCCTTAGATTTTCAAATGATGTCATCCTTTTTACGCGTGTGGCATTTGCGGCTTAGAGATGAGTGTGTTTGCTTACGCTGGAGAATGGAACGGGTTATCAGACGAAACTCACGAAACTCGATTCTACTTCTCCAAACCATTTCATTTTAGTTTGCATAATGGCAGTAACAAGCTTCTCCGTGGCATCGGCGGTTATACCTGAATGAGAGACTATGTGATAGGAGCTCAGGAACAGCCAAAGGGAAGAATCTGGCCCAGTCAAGCACAAACCCTCTGTGTGACTCCTGTTCCTGAACAGTTACCATCCAAGTATTCTTTACCTGGCTCTGGCATCGCTGATGTGTGTCTAATCGGGATGCACGGGTCAGTGGATGGATTCATCAACCAAGTCTTTCATACATCTTTCAGGGAGTCAGGTGGCTGAGCGGTTAAGGAATCGGGCTAGTAATCAGAAGGTTGCTGGTTCGATCCCCTGGCTCTGCCAAATGACGTTGTGTCCTTGGGCAAGGCACTTCACCCTACTTGCCTCGGGGGGGAATGTCCCTGTACTTACTGTAAGTCGCTCTGGATAAGAGCGTCTGCTAAATGACTACATGTAAATCCGATCAGAGGTAGTTTGTGAGTTTGTGTGATGGAGATCGGTGCTGAGGAGGCTTCTGTGAGGGAACACGTTGCAGAGCAGTGGACCCTCCAACCTGACCTGGTGAACACGTCAGAGGCCTGCTGCCCGGGTTCACCTGCTGTGTTCTCCATCTGTTCTGGGTTCACATTCATATGCTCTGAACAGCCCTCTGTACTGTACGGTAGAGCTTCTAGATCGGGGAGATGAACAAGGTGTTGATGCTGACACCAAGCCAGGTAGACCTTCTGCTGAAGAATGAGATGTACTGTCAAGATGTGTGGACACACTCATATCCTAGTTACGTTGGTTAGACTCGCTCGCCAGTTTATGCTATCCAGCAGCATCCACTAGATTTTCAGTGATATTGTTTATAGGAGGTGGTCGCGAGTCGAAGGGAGATTGAAACCGTTAGTGATTACAGGAAACCTGCTATACACACATATAGTGCACACACACACACACATACACACACAGACACGCGCACACACACACATATAGACACACACCGTATTACACTTCAATCAAAAATCTATGAAATAAAAATGAGCCCCAGGCCAACCCTTGTTCCATGGTCATGTAGGCCTTTCCCCGCGACCTGCCTCAGCTCTACACGGATTACTGAAAACAATTGGAGAGAGACACGGCATTATCAGACCCATGAAATTATAATAAAGAGATCCGTGTTCCCGGTAAATGTTTTCAGTCGCATATAAGGATTGATTGTGTCAGTTGGGGGGGAGCGTGTATCTGCAGGCATGTGGCCCCTTGACCAGTCATATATTATTCATCCAGATAGCAGGACGTCTGTCTCCCAGCCTGCACACCAAACACATCTGCACCTGCTCATTCAATTTGGCTGTGACTTTGAAGGATATCTCTCCTCCTCCCCCTCCCTCTGCCTCTGCCGAACAGCTACAGGAGGCATTATGCAGATGCCTTTAAGTATGTGTGTGTCTACGTGTGTGTGTGAGTTTGTGACTACAGTATGTGCGTGTGAGGGTATGCATGAGAGAGAGAGAGAGAGAGAGAGAGAGAGAGAGAGAGAGAGAGAGAGAGAGAGAGAAGAGAGAGAGAGAGAGAGAGAGAGATAGAGAGAGAGAGAGAGAGAGAGGAAGAGAGAAAGAGGGAGAGAAATAAAGGGAAAGAAGAGAGGGTGGTGGGAGGAAGATTGTGTCAGAGGAGAAATAGATGTTTGCATGTTCGCCATGTCTTTGACCCTATCAAAAGCTGCCTTAAAATCTGAGATGCAAACAGCATAATGCACTCGCATGCATATGCATGTATTCTTGTGTGTGTGTTGCATAGTGTTTATGTCAAACATTATAGTGTTTTTTTATGCATGCCTGCACGGTAAGCCATGTTGGCGAACCTTCAACTGTGTGTGAATTCATGTTTGCTCCCCTTTACTTAACCCAAGGCCACACAGAGACTGGAGAGAGCTTAGGCCAGGCCTGGGGTGATGGCGTGGGGTGGTGTCCTGGGGTGGTGGCCTGGGGGGGGATGGCGTGGGGTGGTGGCCTGGGGTGGAGGCCTGGGGTGGAGGCCTGGGGGGGGGTGGCGTGGTGGCCTGGGGTGGTGGCCTGGGGGGGGTGGCGTGGTGGCCTGGGGTGGAGGCCTGGGGGGGGGTGGCGTGGTGGCCTGGGGTGGTGGCCTGGGGGGGGTTGGCGTGGGGTGGTGGCCTGGGGTGGTGGCCTGGGGGGGTGGCGTAGTTCATTTGTAATATTGATTGTGCATTAACAGTTGACTCTGGGCTGATCTACGGCCATGCAAGAGCAGGTGTAAAGGGGAAACGTTTCCGCTTGCCACGCACCCTACCTCATTATACACGCTGCGTAGTGGCTGCTGTTTAATGGACTCTGGTCCTACCTTGAAGAAAGTGTAATGGTAAATCAATGAGGTGAAGGGCAGGGGGAGGTACACTGGCCCCCTCACTCTGGCACCACCCACCCAGGAGCTGATGCAGCGCTCTGACAGGGGGGTGGGGGTGGAGGGGGGTGGAGGGGGGTGCAGGTTGGCAGCTGGAAGCTTGGAGCCAGACAAGCTAGTGGTCTGACAGGCAGGCAGGCTGGTTCTGTAGGCTGGTGGGCTGACAGACAGGCAGGCAGGCAGGCTGGTTCTGTAGGCTGGTGGGCTGACAGACAGGCAGGTAGGTAGACAGACAGGTAGGTCTCATCTCTGGTTGACGTATGTGTTAATACAGGGTGTTCTATGAGAAGAGAGGAATAGGAGGAGATGAGTCCTCCACACTGTTTAGATCTACACAGAATGAAAAAAGAGAGAGCATGATGAGAAGGAATGGGTTTCATAAAATAAAGAGAGAGGAAGTGGAGAGAGAGAGAGAGAGAGAGAGAGAGAGAGAGAGAGAGAGAGAGAGAGAGAGAGAGAGAGAGGGGAGAGTCAGAGAAGAGAGGAGAAGACCTTTCAGACCTACCAAATGGATCAAAATTCCCCGTGAACCATTTGAACAACACACAAGGCCAATTCTCCTGAAAGAAGAGGCAATTCTCCCGCTGCCCTGCTTTCCACTTTACTGTGACCTTTGTGTCTCCCCAGCAGACCTAGCCTGTGCTTTGTAAGGTCTACCATTCTGCAGGATGGAGCAGCAGTCCGGGTCACCAGCTGAAACCTTACAGACTACTTAATCACCGCCCTGAGGCACAATACTGTACCATATGGCCCAGCTGTATTCTGCACCCACCCTCCCCACTCTCCCACCGCCCCCCCTTAACAGAAAACGTTTTGTTCCTCATGTGAAAATGTCAATTTTTACATAACCTCTAAAGTGGTTAGGGAGGCATGACCATCTACTGAACCAGTATCATCGTTTGCCTCTCTTTTCCACTCGACCCCCGCATCCCCCCCCCCCCCCCCCCCCCCACCCTGTGACCAGGGATTTAACGTCCACTCCAGACCTGCAGCTTCTAAACCAACAGAGCCGGCTGGTCTGAGAGTTACCGCCTCACTGTCACACTTCTCTGCAGCTGGCTGACCCTCTCTGCACACACATTAATACACCAGCTTTCACATCCTCATATCTCACCGTTCCAATTATACACAATACACAGCCTGTGGATGTGAGCGAGTTAGATTTTGTGTGAGTGTCAGTGTGTGTGTGTGTGTGTGTGTGTGTGTGTGTGTGTGTGTGTGTGTGTGTGAGTTCGCCTCTGTTAAAACCCAGCTTCTGGTTCGGCAGTTTAATACAGTCTTGTGGTGCACAAGAGACCTGAGTTTGAATGCTATAGGTCACTCTCTAACAGTACAAGCAGTATCCCCAACAGTATCTGGTTCCACATCTCGCTCTCTGCCATTTCAAACTGTGCTGCATCGTCTCACTGATTAACAGCATCCATCTAGCTGTGATTGCATTTACCCTGTGGATTGCCTATATCTCTCTTTGTCCAGGCGACACCAGGCCAAATGCTAGTTATTGTCACTTACTGTAATGCCAACAGACCACACTCTGCCGACGGTTTCCTTTCTCCCATTTTGATCTTCCTACTATACAGAGTTTTCTAGTTTTCAGCTCAGCTGTATTTGGGTAATGGTTGATTCTCCTCTTTTATCTCCTGGCTGAGGTTTTTAAAGCAGACTATTAATTCTTCCTTCATGTGACAGAGGTTAATATGCCGGTATTGATACCAAAGCACGTCCTCTGGCCAGTAATTTTATCTAGCCCGCCTCCCCCTTCCATCTTCTCTTACTGGTCTATGTTCAGTGGTAATTGAACAAATGATTTGGCGAAGGTACTCTGGTGGGAGATGTGAAGTTTCACAGTGTGAACACGTTAGGTTAGTCTTTAGTGCTGATGGAACTGGATCTATGCTAGGTCCTGAACATAGGGGATGTATGCACTGAACCGATGTGCTGTAGGCTACTTCTCTATACAATACCTTACCCTGAACGCCACACATACCTTTAAATGGCTTGAACTCATTACTCTTATATGTTAATTCCTGTATTTTAAATATGAATCGTGTGATATGCCATTTTTAAGAGTTTATATGCTATCAAAGCCATGTAGACCCTCACTGAGGTATTAGAACCGTTTATGGGTCGTGCTATCGCCATGCTGTGACAATAGAGACATGGACCAATGGTCTCTGAAAGATGTTAGCCTATCCAAATAGGAAGTTCCATTAGCATTTTTGCCGGCTCAGGGAACTTGTATTATCCCTTAGCTCCTGTCCTCCTGCTCACTCTCATCCCATAATTAAACTGTGGATTCACCCTGTTCTCACCGTAACACAGGGGCCTTGGGCGATCTAACACTTCAGCCTCACAAGGTGCCACATCCAGTTTGGCTGGCTCAGTGGGCTCAGTGTCAGCGGACGAATACCCCACAATGTCCTCCCGGACAAAACCAGTCCAGCTCGGAGAATGCAGGATTATGAATTAAACATGGTGAAAAAGGACGTGCCCTACGTGTTTCTGAATGAGCACGGCAATAAATCTAAGATCTAGTGTTAAAGCTTGGTTGTGTAAGACGTAGATCCAACAGATATTGGCCAGAATGAGGGCTGTTTTGTTCTGCCGTAGGAATGTGTCGAGTATCAGTGTTATACAGTGACATGTAACCTTGTTTAGTAGAAGGCAATGATGGTAGTATATCCATATTTAATTACATCAACTTTAGAGATCTAGAACACTATCTGCAGGTGTGAAGACAGTGTATTCGCAGACACAGTTAAGTACATCCTGTTGTTAATATAAGTGGATTGAACAGTCCGGGAATATTAGGAGCCGTGTTAACTCTACCACAAACAAATGGTAACTTTCCATTTTCATTAATCAAGTCTGGATTTACATAACCACAGTTTATTCACTTAAGAATAGGCAATCAACACTAGGAAGCAGCATAAACATGGCTTTGTCTCATCTTATTACAATGCTGATGTAATCACCCAGCACATCATATTAGCATGGCTCTGGCAGGAAAACAATGAATTAATCGTAAGTAATGAAAGTATGAATCACGTCCTAAACCTGTGTAACACCTCTGAAGTGAATTGGTTCTTTAATTCGTTTGTTCAAGATCCTGGCTGAATCTGGAGGTACATGCACTAAAAATGTGCTTTCAGAAAGCAGCAGCTTTTCAATTATAGAACCTTTCTTTTTCTCATACTCGCTGCAATAGGCCTATACATTTGTTCACCGCGTCAAAAGGTATTGATCACATAAGAGATATTGATCACTGACATGAAGTCATGCCCAAAGATTGTTTCCATTTAAACTATTAGCAGGAGAGGTAGATTGGAAAACAGCATAGAATGCAGGCCCTAGGGACACAAAATGGCTGCCTACCATGATTGATGTTGGAGCGGGAGGCAATAAGAGTTAACCTGAGCACATTAGGGTGTGTGTAACTGTGATTGCTAAACACAGAAGCCAAAGTGTGCCTGGTTGAGGATCTGAACCGGGCAAACTGAATAACAGTGCTAAGCTCGCTTTCTAGAACAGAGATTAAACTGCAGTGCCCTATAATGAGGAGAGTCTGAGGGGAGGGACAGAAAGAGAGAGAGAGATGGAGAGAGAGAGGCAGGAAGAGGCTGCGGGAGGGGGGAAAGAGAGAGAGAGATGGAGAGAGAGAGGCAGGAAGAGGCTGCGGGAGGGGGGAAAGAGGCTAACCACGTTTATCAGAATGCTCTGGGTGTTTCGGCTTATTATTAAAGTGCCAGGTGCTTTGAAAAATAACACCCCCACCTCCTACTCTCCTGTTAGCTCTCCTCCCCAGCCTCCTTACATCCTCCACCGCTCTCTCTCCCTTTTTTTTCCTCCCTCGCTCCTTCCTCAGCCTCAATGCATGCCTCATCTCTAAGCACCCCCCCCTTTCCCTTCCTTCTGTCAGGGGCTTGAGGAATGAACTCTTGGCCTAGTGTTGCTAGTGGACCAGACTGCAGTGTTTCTGCTGCATGCTCACTTTTTCATCTCACTCTCTGGCTGCTCGAGTGGAAACGGAGAGGGTGATGGAACGAACCAGTCGCTTCAGCTTGCTCTCTTTCTTATCCCTCTCTTTTTTATCCATCACCTCTCCCCCTCGCCCGCCCACCCCTCCTTCCCTCACTCCCTTTTCTTGTTTTTCCTCCCACCTTTCAGTCTCTCTTCTTTTTCATCTGTCGGTTCTGGTGTTTGTCGTTGCGCTGTGCAGCCCAGGTTGAGGCAATCGCCATCACACCCATCCGTTCAGTAAAAGGTTGTTATGTGTGACAAATGACACTGCTGGCTGACTGTGGAAAAATAGCAAACAAACACCATGCTACATGGAACCTTCACATTGTGCACATTCACCGAGGGAGGAGTTGATGAACAAGTTGGGATGAACACCCACACACCAGGTTTTCCGGTGTATATTGTACTCTACAGTATGTTTATTTTGCACTGATTGGTTGCCCATTTCATCTTGGTGAAGGCCATCTAAACTTTGAGGAGTTTTGACCCTTGAGCCATATGCTTAACCCGTTAAGGAGTAGCGTCACACATATGTGATTCTGAACATTCCAACCGACTATTTTCCGATAGACAAAAACTATATGACAAACGCTATAGTATGGCTTCAAAATGTACAATTAGGAGGCTAACAAGTAACACTAGCAGGTAGTAGCATTGCTACGAGTATTATGCTAGGTTGCTAGGTAACGGAAGCTAACTAAAACTAGCTAGCTTCCGTTTTGGAAAAATAACTCACTCCTTAAAAGGTTAAAGCCAAAATAGCTGCCATTTATGAGTTTAATAAGACATCTATTTAAGTCCAAATGTACTCATCCCCTAATGTCAGTTTAATACCAGGCATGTCCCAGGAGGTACCCTATAAGGTCAATCAGATATAAATCCAGGGTGGTTTCTTGAAGGCTCTGCAATATAAATGTCAACATGCGTCAGTATGCCCATAACAAATGTCAATAGACCTAAATCCCTTCTGCCCTTTTATCCACGTAATATTTTCCTATTTTCATCACGTCACGTTTTTTTTCCTGCTGTGTTTTGCAGATGGGAATGGATCGGCATGGCGACGCTGGACGATGGCCGTCTGTTTGCTGAGCTGGACGTGACTTCCTGAAGAGCCCTTATCATCGCTCCGGGTCAGCTTGACCGCAGTTTGACCGCAGCCTCTGGAGGAATCGCTGACGGTGGTCACCGCCTGAAGGGCCTTACTTTGAGGATTCTTCTCCCGTAAAGGCACAGCTCCCTGGGAAGCCCACACAAGTGGGGCGGGAGGGGGGAAAGTCAATACCCTCAGCCACGACAAATGATTCATTATTTGTGAAGTTATACAGCTGAGCCAACTTATTCTACAAGGACCAATTATTTACTGGAGGTCTCTGGCCAATATGAAGGCCGTGCGGTTTGTGGAGGGGTTGTGTGTGTGGCTGGCCATGGCCTCCTCTGTGCTGGGCTCTGAGGAGAGGCAGGACTGCCCCGAGCTATGTGTGTGTGAGACCAGGCCCTGGTTCTCCCCCAACTCCATCTACATGGAAGCCCCCACCATCGACTGTAATGATTTGGGACTTTTCTCTCTGCCGGCGAGATTACCTGCCGACACACAGGTGCTGCTCTTGCAGACCAACAACATCGCTAAGATCGAGAAACCCCTGGATTACCTGGCCAACGTCACAGAGATTGACTTGTCCCAAAACAACCTGTCGTCCGTGCGGGACGTCCAGCTGGGGCTGATGCCTCAGCTGCAGTCCCTCCACCTGGAGGAGAACTGGATCAAAGAGCTGCCAGACAGCTGCCTGGCCCATCTGGCTGGCCTGCAGGAACTCTACCTCAACCACAACCTCCTCTCCTTCATCTCCGCCACGGCCTTCCAGGGCCTCCGCAAACTGCTGCGTCTGCACCTCAACTCCAACAGGCTGCAGGTGATCGACAGAGCCTGGTTCGAGGCCACGCCTGGCCTGGAGATCCTGATGATTGGGGAGAACCCTGTGGTCTCCATCCAGGACCTGAATTTCAACCCCCTCAGTAATCTCCGCAGCCTGGTGCTGACCAGGATGAACCTGTCCCAACTGTCTGATGATGCTCTGGCTGGCCTCGACAACCTGGAGAGTATCTCCTTCTACGATAACACGTTCCCCGAGGTTCCTCACGCCTCCCTGAGGAAACTTAAGAACCTCAAATTCCTGGACCTGAACAAGAACCCCATTGGGAGGATCCAGCGGGGCGACTTTGTTGACATGTTCCACCTGAAGGAGCTCGGGATCAACAGCATGCCAGAGCTGGTGTCCATCGACAGCTTTGCCCTGAGCAACCTTCCCGAGCTCACCAAGATAGAAGCGACCAACAACCCCAAGCTCTCTTACATCCACCCCAATGCCTTCTACAAGCTGCCCAGACTGGAGACGCTCATGCTGAACGGGAACGCCCTCAGCGCTCTGCACAGGATCACGGTGGAATCCCTGCCCAACCTGCGGGAAGTCAGCATGCACAGCAATCCCATCCGCTGCGACTGCGTGGTGCGCTGGATGAACATGAACAAGACCAGCCTGCGCTTCATGGAGCCCGACTCCCTGTTCTGCGTGGAGCCTCCGGAGTACGAGGGGCAGCACGTCAGGCAGGTCCACTTCCGAGAGATGATGGAGATCTGCCTTCCCCTCATCTCCCCGGAGAGCATGCCTGGACACATCAGCGCCGAAACAGGCAGTTCCGTCTCTCTCCACTGCAGAGCCTTCGCAGAACCGGAACCAGAGATCTACTGGATCACTCCGTTCGGAACCCGGATTCTGCCTAACACCGTTTCTGATACATTTTACATGCACCCAGAAGGAACCTTTGACATCTATGACATCACTGAGGCAGAGGCGGGGCTGTACACCTGCGTGGCCCACAACCTTGTGGGGGCGGACCTGAGGTCTGTCTCCGTGGAGGTAAACGGCTATTTCCCACAGCCCATCAACGGATCTCTCAAGGTCAACATCCAATCAGTGGACACCAACTCGGTCCAGGTGTCCTGGAAGGCATCCCGTGGCAGCATGGCGCCCAACATCAAGTGGTACGTCGCCACAGACGCCAACCAGCCAACCATGGCCTTCACCGCCCGTGTCCCCTCTGACATCACCGTCTATAATCTCACCCACCTGAGCCCGGCCACACAGTACAAGGTGTGCGTGGACGTGCGTAGCATCCACTACCAGCACGACACCAAGTGTGTCAACGTGACCACCAAGGGGCTGGAGCTGGCGGTGCAGGCCTCGGAGCGCTGGGACACGGCGGTGGTGGCGGTGTTCGGCGTGCTGCTGACGGTGGTTTGCGTGGCCTGCCTGCTGGTCTACGTGTCCCTGAGGAGCCACCACCTCTACGGAGATGCGAGGAAGTGTCCCTCCAAGCTCTCCCTGACGTCTGAGGATGCCAAACTGTCCCCTCCCTTCTTCACCAGACTGCGGGTCTCTGGGAGAGGGCTGCCCAGAGCTGTAGAGGTGAAAGCCACAGTCGTAAACGTATCCGACAACGCCTTTTAATAACCCCGCTCCCCCCCCTCCTGTGGAGAAACACGCGCCAACCACAGAGAAACAGACAAGGCCATTCAGAAAAAGGGAAAACCTGCAGGACTCTGTTTAACATGTGCATCCTGTATGCCTTGACTGTAACATTCTGGGATAATTATGCTACATCATTGGATTGGGAAGGAGAGGCGTTTGGAGGCAGGCCATTCACTCTCCCAGCTAGAACCTAGTCTGTCAGGTGCTGCTGCCTCGTAGCAGCCGCATCAAGTTAAATTCACCAGGCTAAAAACACACTCGTGGACATACCCCCTGGGTCATAAACAGAGAAGTACATCATTAAAAAGATGGTGAAAATGACGGCGATGAGCATGAGGTTGAAGATGATGATGGTATCGACGATGAAGAGGGGTGAGGAGGACTACAAAGAAAGCGATGATGAAGGTGTTCTCTCTTTGTTATTGACTGTTAAATGTGTTGAGAGTAGTGGAACTGTCCTTGTGGTCCTAAGCAATACCGTCTGTGCAGTTCAACATTCATAGACGAGATAGAGGTGACACCTGTCCAAGCAGGGAGCAAGTCTACTGTAGTAGGATAGACAATAACAGTGAGCTATGGTGTATAACTTTTGATGAAATATACCCCTCTCCCCCCTTTTCTATTTAAAGCAGAGATGATTTTATTGTTATATTCTTTATATGTAACAGAACCTGTCTGCATAATACATGGGCAGTATAGACTGGTGGCAACTAAGAAAAGATACAGTTAATTCTTGTGAGATCAAGTTCACGAAAGCAAAAGTAAATACAATTCAACTACAGCTCAGTATCTCAAGAGGGCATTTAAGAATATGTTGTTGTTTTTTTGAGTTCTCGAGGAGGCAGAGCTTGAGGGACGAGATGGGAGTATGATTGACAGAAGTTTGACAGACCCACGTAAATGTTGGATTGATTTTTTGTGCGGATGGGTAGAGTGCTGTCCTTTGTGGCATCTCGCTGAGAGGAAGGGGGAGGGGCCATGGGTCTATTCAGCCTCGGTAAGTGCCTACATAAACGACTTCAGAGAACAGGAGAGCTTCGGCAGAATCACCACATACGAACCGCAGAACACAGCCATGTCATAACTACAGAGTCACAGGCTAAACCAGTACTTTTAGTGGAAATATATTTGCAGTATTTTTAGCATAAACATAAAAAAAACATGACGTTCTTGCTTTGGGTGTTAAAGTTAAAAGCCATTTTTATATTGACTGTACTATCTGTGATAAGTGGGCACAATGAAATAAATAACAACGTGCTGAATAAAAAAAAGAAAGAAATAAATGTCATGTTTTTTGTAATAAGGAGTCGGCAGTATTTTCTCTGTTCTTCTTACCCTTTGCTGTTGGAATTATAACCACTGGTTTGATTATAGCTTCGGATGTATCTAGTGATTGCTCTACCTAGGAAATTATGTACCATTTCCTGTTAACCCCCAGTATTGGTGACCTTTACAGTTCAAGGACGTTCACTCAGTTGTGAACAACCACCTCGCTGTTCACACAGATGTGAGTAATGAGGTTGTAAGGCATCAGAAAAAAAAGAAAAAAAACTAGTCAGTATATATTGTATGCGTGTGTGTGTGTGTGTAGGTGTTGTACAATGGTCGATTGCCTGTCCCAGATGTAGCCAAAGACAGAGGCTCATTAGCTGGCTCATTAAGGACATGTTCGTCCTCCAGACACTCTCCCAGCACTCCAGAATTAGTCACAAAGTCACCCTGCTACGACGCGCTCAGCCTCCGGAGTCGGCCAGGCCTCGTCCGAGCCCAGCCCCGGAGCCCCGGAGTCGCATTCTGTTAGTTTGATTAGAGGATGGGGTGCGGAGAAACGGGGAGAGATGATGGATGTCAGTCAGCAGCGGGCTGACACTGTGGATTTATCAGGCAGGGGGCAGGGCCCATTCATCAGGCCAGCGCCTCTGCTCAGCAGACAGGCTCTCTTAGAGTCGGACCATCTGTCAGAGACCCAGGCAGTCAGAGGATGACGGGGCCCCTCCACAGGTAATGCTCACAGAGACGGTGCCTGTCTACTCCCAGTTCACGGAGCATGCTTTCTGGTATGGTCACAAAAACATCAAATATCTGTCTGTCTAACTATCTGTTTGTCAGCCTTCCTGCCTCACTGCCTTCCTGTCTGTCTGTCTGTCTGTCTGCCTGCCAATTACCCTGTCTGTCTGTCTGTCTTCCAGCGTGTCTGCCTGCCTGCCTGCCTGTCTGGCTGTCTGGCTGTCTGGCTCTTTCACACAAACACAGATCGAAAAGACTGTTATAATGTTTGTTAACCTGGATATCAGAAAGGTGGTCTATCCAGACAGTGTGTTCCACATTCAAATAACAGCAAAATAAAAAGGGCAGGGTATTTTGGAAGGAGAGCAGCTCATGGTCATGGGTATTAAAAGTATTGTTTCTTATTAGAACAGTCATGATTTGATTACATCCTTGGGTGAATAAGCTGAATGTTATCCTCAAATTCATTCCTCCTTCTCTGTGCCTGTCTACCCCCCCTGTCTCCCTCTCTCCCTCTTTCCATCTATCTGACTGCCCCCCTCCCCCTCTCTCACCCCTCCTTCCCTCCCTGACGCCCTCCACTGGAGCGCTTATGAATTTTGTCGATAGCTTTTTACTGCAAATTTGTACATTTAAAGCTACCTTCATAGGGAAAAAAATGGATTTAGTTGAAATCCTACATGAAAAGACCTAGTGAGCTGTCACCATTTAATCTATACCCAGGAAAAAGAGGGTTTCTTGCTGAATCCTAAAATATTTCGAATATTAAAAACACATTGTTCGTTTTAAACCCCATCTGCAACCCTTGAGATACGAAAGCATTCTTTTTCAGCACATAGGAAAGTATAGCTCGCTATTGTAGTTTAGTTTAATTATGCACGAGTCTCTGACAGTCTCTCGTTCTCCGTGGTGCTGTTCAACAACAGTAGAAGGCTGTAGACAAAGCACTCTATCTGACAGCTTGGTCCCACATCACTCACGAACCCATGGTGACCCTTTTGCCCTTTAAATGGACTTCTTCAGAGAGAAGAATAGCGGGAAAGTGCTTTAGTAGCCTAGACCCATTAGTTAGCCGGAGTCAGCAGAATCTGCCCTCCTTTCTCTGAATTCCTCCTTGACAACGTGCCCACTGAAGAGGGGTTCAGGGTCAGACACACTACCATGCTCATGGGTTTGTTTCTTTCAAGCTGACATCAGCAGACCAGATGAGGAGATCTTTTGGGGAAAGGTAAACACACACACACACACATACACACACACACACACTGACACGCACTTGCTTACCAGTAGAGTACAAACACACACAGTTATCTCCAGAGTCTGGCGTTTCATCCAATATGAATAAATCATGTGTGCCGGATGTAGTAAGCTTAGCACAGCCCAGCATTAAGTGCAGGCCTTGGGCTGCTGGGAGCAGTAATTAGGGTTCCAGGTTTTCTAACAAAACTACTGTAGCACTGGGTGGGGAGAACAGGAAACAGGCCCTCACATGTACTGTTGCATCAAATACATTGTGTTGACTGGACATGATGTTATCCCATCAACTAAGATATTTCAAAGTGTTTAATAAGGATTTTACACCACAGAAAACACCATGTAAAACCAATGCCATGCCTCAACCTTCACAGGCCCAGAGAGGGCAGGCTGCTCTATATGTTTGAATGATCACCTCATAAAATAAAAATAAGTCCTGCACACAGTAGCTCAGCCATAACTGCTACAGGCAACTGTTCCAATAAAAAAGTGAAATGTCAACATTTGTTTATAATCCCACTACCAGCACCCTGGGTCAGACGCAATTATTGCTTTTTAGAGGTCACATATGTACCTCCTGAGATATGCCAACACTGACCTTCATAGATTAATTACAACACTAGACAAGCTACTGATGTATCACTCATCTTAATTTCGCTCAGTTTACAAAAACAATGTATGTAACATGGCATTTCTGAGATTACTTCCCAGGAAAGCAATATTGGCGAACATGTTTCTGGCAACACTGAATATTCCTGCAAAAAGGTCTTTCAGCACATGCACAGAGGTATATACAGTAATGGACCTGCTTTGCATGCGTTTCAGAGTGTATGTAGATGTTGCCTGGGTTACTGCACTATTAGATGTAATTTAATTTCACCGGCATGCTTTTCATGTTTTCCTAACCAACTAAGCACCTTGCGTGACTTGGGTGTCAGACTTGATCCATTCCATTCCAGACATGCGGTCTGGTGTATATGCTGAAAAGTAGAGACAGAATGTCAACTGAATATGTGCCATGGCTTGTCAGAGAGAATGTGGTCAAAAAGCATTTGTGTGCATCCTTCAGTTCTGTCTGGCCTCTTGCTCTCTCTATCTCCCTATCTGTCTCACCGCCATCCCCTCTCTCCTCTCTTCTCACCGCTCAGAAATGAAATGGATACCCTGCGTGCCTGTCTCTTTCAATGACATGCACACACACTCTCACAGACAAAGACACAAACACACACACACACATGAGCGCCGCAATCTCCAAAAACACATCTGCTATCAGTTGCCTCATTTTAACGGAGCCAATTTCATTTTGAGGAAAGCTGTGAGACTAATAGAGCGTTGATTCAGAGATGAGGCGAGTGATGACATTAGCATGTTCCTGCTGATTACAGAGCTGGCCCGGCACATGCTCAGACTTCACATGGCTCTCTGGACCTACGGGCTCAGAACCAGACTCTCAGAGCACATTCCACTGTTGCCCAGTGCTCGCTTTCAAGCATGGGAAACAGAGCCTGTTGACCTGCAGCAGCCATGTCTCCTGCGAGGGCTGAATCGATTACAGACTCGGCCTCCTAGGAGCATTACCTCAGTGTGAGGTAATACTCCTTGGAGGGCTGTCGTACTAATTGGCAGTCCCATTCCCAAACGGATCATTGGTTTGCTGATTATTGATTGATCTGCTGCAGGTCTTCCTGAGCGAGAGGCGAAGCGGCGACTCACAGTCGCAGAAGTAGATCAATGGCTCGACTAATGAGCTACTGTAGCATGGCGGTAGCCTTACATCGACGGAGGGGATCCAGCATGTACGGAGAGACAGAGGGGATCGTGGACCCTTTCAAAGCTCTGCCAAAGCTCCACAATCAAGGTCCTCACATGAGGCGTTCTCCAGAACATCAGAACTCGTCCTTGAGGCTCTGTAGAACGTGTGTAGTTCCTGGCAGAACAGACTGGAGCAGAGAAGAACACACCAGCTTCAGTCTACGGAACGTCCGTCCCGAGGAGTTCTGGAATCAACGCCCCACAGAGCTGTGTTCTAGAACCTGTACTGATGCAAAACAAACATCATGCACCTTGGAGATGTGCTTACTTTGCTACCACGTAGCCCAGAATGCTCTTCCCAGCTGGTATGACAGGCAGACTGAATCTGTGTGTGTCCTGCTCAACCTGGCAGGTTGTCTCAGTCTTGTGTTGTGTTTGGAGAGTTGGACAGAGTCTGTGTGGGGATGAGAATCACTATTACAGTCGCTGGCAATCTCTCTCCCTTTATCCTGGTTATATTACCTGGCCTCATTCAGGCCATGTTTTCTGACACAGGGATAATGACTGGAAAGGCTCTGAAGAACAGCCTGCTGGGCTCTGTGGTGGCAAAGTAATCATATCTCCAAGGTGTAGGATGTTGAATTGGAGGTGCTGGGGGGAACATCCTGCTCTCAATTTCAAACTGTGAAAGAGATGATATATATATATATATACATATATAGTATATACAGCATAACAGTCATGTGCATTCATGTGCATTCTGCTTACTTCCTGTTCTGGCAAGCAGTGAGCAGGAAAATGTCTCACGTCCACACCTACCTTGGCCCCTCAGATACAGTAGCTGTGCTCACTACACTGTTCTCAAAAGAGCTCCAACAGTATTGGGTGTCAACAGGCCGCTACCGACAGATGAATACAGAGGCCAATGATCACATGACCGACAGCCGCTCCCTGTTGGCACCAGGAAGCAGAGCAGAAGGCAGGTGAGGCATCTACACCATGGATGTTCTTTGTTCTTTCTTTCATCAAAAGCATTTCCCCTGTGTCATTACCTATGCTGTCTATGATAGCTAGCCCACTGTGTACGCATGACACACTCACACACACAACCACACACACATGTACGTACACACACAGAGACATGGCTGTGGTTCAGTGGCAGTGGGCCTTTGTTTGTTATGATCGTTGTCAGCACGTCTTCTTGTAGAAGAGTCGTTGCTTATGAAGGTGATCTGGAGACGACTGGATGGAATATTCATTCTCTACAATGTCTATTTCCATCTCTTGCTCTCTCTCTTTACCTCTATCTGTCTCTCTTCCTCTCTACTGTCCACAGGGACTGTTGTCACCAAGGCTTTGAATGAGTTTACTGCACATCCATCATAAACCCCATCCCCCTCTGTGTGCAAAAGCAGTCCGGTATGGATTCCATACTGTGTGTGTGTGTGTTTGTATGTGTGTGCCCTACACTGTTTGCAACTCAAAGATTATAAATGTCATATTCCCTCAGTTCATTACACGCTTCTGTGGAAACTAAAATAACAATTGCCCGAACTGCGGGGAAAAAAGGAGTTTGATCTTCATTATCCTTTCAGTTTATTTCTTCTTCTCTCTCCCTCCATCTGTCTCTCTTTATGTCTTTCTATCTCTTTTTTTCTCTCTCCTCACTTGTTCTCCAGCTGTCTCTACTCGTTCCTTATAAGACGAATCATTTAAATGAGACTAGATCACTGCAAAAATTAACTGCAATTTCATATTGATGGTAATTGCCTTTAACATTAATTATCTATTTAGATTATTTGAAATTGAAATGAGCAAAGCGGATTGTTTATCATTTCTCTCAACACAGCGGCATTCAGCTCCTCCGAATAATCTGCATTCACGACAACATTCCGGCTGCCCATAATCTGCTAATGTGCTGGGGGAGGGGGATTTGACTGACATGGAATTATGTGCTCACGCTAACATGGACTAACGACTACATGTAGTGGAAAAATGTCTCATTGTATATGCAGAGCGTGGCGTTAAAATAGGTCACCAAAGCTCACGTTCGGTCGTCATGAAATTTTAACTCATATTCTCTGGAGACACTCAGTCAGTGAAAAACTCTCCCAACTTCTCATCATGCATATTCCTGTCGTTTGTACGACTGCCTCGATAGGAGGGATGTTTTTTCTTCTCGTCTTCTGATGTGTCCAAGAGAACATTTCGGATAACTAACACCATCCACACCATCCACAACATTCACACCATCCACACCATCCACACCATCCACACCATCCACAGCCCCCTCCCTCCCTCCCTCCCTCCCTCCCTCCCTCTGCAGACTCAGGCCATTAGAAAGGCAGCACATTGGCACTCTCTCTCTCCTTCCACACAGTCTGTCCATCCCTCCACTCATATGCTCTCGTGTCTTCTCCTCATTCCACAGTCCGTTCATCTCCCCTCCTTTCTCTTCTTCTCCTTTCTTTGGCAGCCTGACTCCCTTTTCTCAACTTTCTTCTCCTCCTCTCTCCAACCCCTTCACCTCTCTTTCTTCCCCGCTTCTCTGCAACCAACCTGTGTGAGGGTGTGAGCAAGTTAGCAAGTGACACCTTCGATGACTGTGAACAGAGTGAAGGGGTGTGAGAGAGAGAGAGAGAGAGAGAGAGAGAACACGAGAGAGAGAACACGAGAGAGAGAGAGAGAGAGAGAACACGAGAGAGAGAACACGAGAGAGAGAGAGAACACGAGAGAGAGATAGTGAGAAGAAGACAGGGTCATTAGTTCAGAATCAGACATATTAAGGTTGGTGTGATTCCGGAGTGAAGGGTAGTAATGAGTTCAGTCAATCTCATATGGTCAGAACATAGACACTTTTCTCCATAGTCTGAGCATAGCATTACACTGTAGAACCACTACAGCAGCCTTACACTGTAGAACCACTACAGTAGCCTTACACTGTAGAACCACTACAGTAGCCTTACACTGTAGAACCACTACAACAGCCTTACACTGTAGAACCTCTACAGCAGCCTTACACTGTAGAACCACTACAGCAGCCTTACACTGTAGAACCACTACAGCAGCCTTCTACTGTAGAAACACTACAGCAGCCTTACACTGTAGAACCACTACAGCAGCCTTACACTGTAGAACCACTACACCAGCCTTACACTGTAGAACCACTACAGTAGCCTTACACTGTAGAACCACTACAGAAGCCTTATCATGTAGAACCACTACAGAAGCCTTATAATGTAGAACCACTACAGCAGCCTTACACTGTAGAACCACTACAGCAGCCTTACACTGTAGAACCACTACAGCAGCTGGCGTTCCAACACAAAACACACTGAACTTTCAAATGCACGTGACACAAACAGTCCTGTCCAGGACTGTACTCCTTTTTGAGCATACTAGCTTGAAGTTAATAACCTTGTCGGCTTTTAAGCACCGTGCCGGTTGAAATCCCTCCGGACCCACACATGAAAAACCCTATATGTGATCATCGGAGTGGAATTGGTTTTGAGGTGAAAGTCTCTTCGACGTGCCTGATGCGTCACCCTCACATGAGCTTCCTGCTGCTGTCCAGGGCTGCTGTGTCGGGGGGGACCAGGACACAGCTGACAGACCCTAACATCAGGCTCCTCCTTGTCTGTTTAAGCCGGCGTGTCGTCTCTTCAAGCACCACAAACAGGACAGGCTGTTTACATTTACACCAGGCCTCTGTCGGAAATATGGATGACCCTTGGCGAAAAATAAATAAATGCTGGCTTGTCAGAACAGAGAGTCTTGCAGAGGCAGGCTGACGGAAGAGCTCAGAGACTTCACCCACAGCAGCCCTGGCAGTGCGAGAGAGGACTCAACAAACACCTGACAACTGCAGTTTTATATCTGGCTGTCTTTTACTGATGTCCATTTGCATGTTTTGCAAAATGGAAAAGCAGGTCTCTTTCCTCTGTACTGTGTATTCGGTGTGATGTGGTATGTGTCCCCAGTGATTAAATTGAGCACAGTTCATCAGCAGCATGTTACACATGAAGTCATCACATCTCTGAAGTTCTCACTGACTAATCATGAGAGGTGTTGGGGAATAGGATCAGCCTGGGGGGTAGAATACTGTGAAGGATGTTATTGTGTATGTGTTTGTGTGTTTGTGTGTGTGTGTGTGTGCATCCTGTTCATTTAGATGTCTCAAATTGCCAGCACTAATGCAGACACATAGGTGCACACTCAATGTCGCAGAACGTACAATTATTGATTTGGATGAATCAATCCCATTCCTGCACCCTCAGAGCTCATGAGAATCATTTTGAGTGAAAAAGTCGCAACATCAGAATCAAAGCAAGCACTTGTGCGTGAGCAGGCCTCACAGACGGCGACACCGATTGATCAGGCAGCGAGTGGACAGCAGGCGGGGAGGCGGGCTCGTCTCTGCCTATCACGTTCATTAATTCTCCGGATTCTCTGACATTTCCATTTGCACACTTCAATTGACAAAATAAAATACCCCTGTTCTCCTCGTTCCTGAGCTCCACGCATGGTAATCACTCCATCGAGAGCAGCGTGGCGCCCCCCTCCTCCAGCCCTTCCTACCCCATCCCTCCATCTCTATGTCCCTGCCTCCCTCTGTCTCCCTTCATCCCTCCATTTGTCCAACACCAACATCCCTCCATTACTCCCTCCCTCCACCCCCCTTCACCCCCTCCATCCCTCCACCCCACATCACCCCATCCCTGCACCCCCCATCCCTCATTCCTCCAAACCCAATCCTTCCATCCCTCAGGCTGACGGCTCATCATGATGAAATGCGGAGCGTAAACCCAGCCCTCTCACAGGAGAGGAATAGACAACAGTGAGCTGCTGCTCTATCAGAGGTCACGACCACAAATCACCTCTGGGATGGATAGACTCTACACTCTCATTTAATTCATTTCTCTATCCGTCTCTCCCCTGCTCTCTCCATAACCCTCTTCTGTCCAGTCTACCGCATACTCAGCCAACTCCATGACAGTAAAACCATCGCTCAGAATCATCACATCCTACCATTATATTGACCAAATACAAACACACACACACATACACTCACAAGTTTGTATTGCTATTCTTGTGGGGACTTATTAAACAATCCAATTCAAAATCTTGTTTTCTCTAATCCCCAACCCCAAAAGATTTAGCAAGAACCCCAAGACAAATCCTAACCATAGGTCCTAAAACTAACCCTTAAACTGTCGTTAACCCCCTGAAATTCTCTATAAAAAGCATTTGAACTTGTGAAGACCAAGAAAATATCCCAACAACTTCTTGTTTTTCCTGAGGTGATGTCTGTTCCCCAGAAGAATAGCTAAACATGTGCACATACACACACACACTCAGTCATTTCATTTGGAACCATAACAATGTCAAACAGGCTCTTTAAAAGAGCAGGAATGGTGAATCATACATACTGTATTGACTTGCAGGAGAGACTGGTGAGAGGAGGAGAGTGACTGGGTAGAAGGGTGAACCTGTGCACCTCCAGCACCCTTGGCTCCTTAATGATGTCTTCCTGCAGCCACACGGAGCCACATCAGAGGGAGGAGGTTCACAGCAGAGGGCTCCCTGGAACCCTGTTTAGACTCGCTCTCTCCCTGGAGACACGCTGAGAATCCACAAATCTGATGATCCCCCCGCCTCACTGGCAGCTAATCAATGGAAATCAGATTTTGGGATGCGGCAGAAAGGAAGCTGTCGTATTTATTTATTTTATTTTGTGTCGTTGTGTGTTCGCAGTCGCCACTGTAGGAGCATAGCACTGACATGTTGTGGATGCGCACACCGTGATAGAGATGATTTGGAATGGAGGGTAAGTACCACGATGCTGTCCTTCCTCTTCCTGGGATTTAATAGCACTGGAACAAGAGCTACCCATGATGCCAAAAGCAGCCACATCAATAGTGGATGTATGAGAGAGCTAAAAGTTGCTAGTTATAATGTATGCTTCCAGTCTGCCACATCCTCTGCTGAACACAAGAATCCGATGTGCACATTCATGCCCAGTGCTGCAGTGGCCTGGTCCAGGTCCGGTCTGGACCGGTCTGATCCTGTCAGATCTGGTTTGATCTGATCTGGTTTGGTCTGGTGTTACCAGTCTTTTCAGACCCTGTAGCAGCCAGATAACTGTCTCTAAAGGATGGCTTCATCACATCCACCATCTGACACGCAGAGAGAGGAAGTCTGGGACGCCTAGACTAGGAGACAGATGGACAGATGAATGGTGATCAGGTGTCACACAAACACACACATACACACAAACTTTGTGACACACATACACAGACTTTTTGCCACACGCGCACACGCGGCTGAGAGATGATGATGATGGCCCCATGTTTGGCAGGTCACACACACAGATGGTGTACGCCCGTCGATCCAACAGCCTCGCAGTCGGATGTGAGATTTTGGCGCCTGACAGCCGCATCACGTCTTCAGGAAAGTGCACATTTCAGAGAGCGGCTGAGGAGACTTTCACCTTGGAGTACTGGAGCATGTCGGCCATGTTCCTGGTACCACAACAGATGTGGCCAATCAGCTCCATTAACACTGTGGCAAGAGTGACCGACAGTTTGGGAGGTAGACAAGTATTTTTGCTGTCCTTTGATTTGACTCAGAGGCGTGTTGATTGTGTTGGCTGACTCACTCATCTTACTGAAGTGTGCTGCAAAAGCTGTAAACAGAGAACAGGCCTGAACAATGAACTCTGT